>NW_007728826.1:202735-230231 GCF_000696425.1 Galeopterus variegatus
CCCCCCCCCCCCCCCCCCCCCGAAAAAAAAAAAAAAAAGATGGAGAGAGGGCAAGTTTGTATTGGAGACCTAGGCCTGGGTTCCCCTCCTCCCGGGGATGCCTGCGTGTCCCCAGGAGTGGGTATCCTGGACTGGAGAGCAGCAGACACTGTTTGGCCTAATCTGGCCCAAATCCCATCTCCAGCTGCTTCAGGAAGTGTGGGCACTAACCAGGGTGCTGAACCTGTATGGTGTCTTCCTCTTTTTTTTTTTTTGCAGCTGGCTGGTATGGGGATCTGAACCCTTGACCTTGGTGTTACAAGGCGGCAGTCTAACCAACTTGGCTAACTGGCCAGCCCCTGGCATCTTCCTCTTAACATTCAGCCTAGCTGAGGGGAGAGGGAGGTGGAAGGCAAGGGGACACTCATATTTTTGTCACTCAGGGATCTTTATGACTATTTTGGGACAGTGTTCAGTGGCTACATCTTGGAGTTGGAGCCAGGATTTTTGTGGCCTGCTTGGCCTTTGGAAAGTCACTCATTCAATGACCCTGGACTTGCTTTTTCACCTGTTCAATGGGGAAGAGTAGCTCCCATCCTGCTAAACTCAGAAGGCCGAAGTGAGCAGCACTTGGGGCCAGGTGACAGAACCCTGCACAGAGCCCAAGCCCATCTCTGTGGCCCAGAGAAGTCTCTCAGGAGCTCACCTTCACAAAGCAGCCTCTTGGGCCTGTTTCTTCCCCCGTGGAATGGAGGTTGTGCTGGGTGATTTCAGATGCTGCTTCTCACCTGGATGTTCAGGACACTGTGGCTATAGGTGGAAGTGCTTGGAAACATAAGGCACACTTTCCAAACAGGGCTGATTTAGGAGTCTTAGACCATCCTGTACACAATCAGTCCTTTCTCACTTAAGTTCTGACTTGGTTTTCCAGCTTGTGGAATAAGTTTTGCCCAGGGACCCATGCTCCTCACCTGGAGAGGGTATGAAGTCTGGGTACAGCAGTTCTACTGGAAGGAGAACGGGCCTTAGAAACAAGCTGACCTAGGTTCCAATCATGGTTCTGCCACTCCTAGAGGGTGCATCCAGCACCTCAACTAATGCTGCTAAGTGTTTACCTTGGGGTTGTTAGGACTACCCCATGAGTTGGGAAGCCTAACAAACTGTAGGCATCAGATAAATGCTTTTTTCCTGCACTGGGGGCAGCCCATTTCCTCTCCTCTCATCCTTGAACCCCACCCTTATCCACCCATATGACCTCAGTAATACTCACAGCTGGCACCCACTGAGCCCCAACTACCTGTTAATAAGACATTTGGTTGGACCCTGCAACAGTCCTGCAGGTAGGAATGATGCTTATTTTGCAGATGAGAAAGGCTACATACTAGCAAAGGGAGCGCTGGTAGTCACACCCACAATTGCCTGATTCTGAGACCTCAGCTTGGCCTCGAGCAAATTGCTGGCCTTTCCAAATCTTTTTCTGGTCTAGAAAATGGGGATAATATCTTATTATGGTTGCTATGATATGAAGATATAATATATGCTATCTTACAAGGGTACCTGTATATTTTTAAAAACATGTAGGAAACACACTTGAGTGACCCACTGGAGGCAAATGGATGGACTGGATACTGGGGGTAAAATCAGGAAACCTAAAATGAGAGGGTTCTTGCATGCACTAATCATAATGTGCCATCAACCAAGAAGATTGACTTAATTCTTTGTACATGATATCCAGGTGAAGAAAAAAAGACATAAAGTTTGAGCTTCTCAAACTTTAATGTGCACACGAATCATGTGAAGAACTTGTTAAAATACAGATTCTCATTCAGTAAGTCTGGGGTGGGGCCTGAGATTCTGCATTTCTAACAAGTTCCCAGGTGATGCTGCTGCTGTGGGTGGCCTGAGTAGCAAGGATGTAGAAAGTCAGTTCTCAAACTTCAGTGATCATATGAATCGTAAGAGGAACTTATGAAAGACAGATTTGAAGACCCTTCTCTAGAGATCTGAATTGGGGCCCAGGATGTACTGACGTGTATTTATTTATTTGTTTGTTTATTTATTTATTTATTTTTTAAAAAGATGACCAGTAAGGGGATCTCAACCCTTGGCTTGGTGTTGTCAGCACCACGCTCACCCAGTGAGCCAACCGGCCATCCCTATATAGGATCCGAACCCGCGGCCTTGGTGTTATCAGCACCACACTCTCCCGAGTGAGCCACGGGCCGGCCCCTGACGTGTATTTAGATCAAGCATTTCAGGGGATGATTAGGCTCAGGCAAGCAAGGCTGTGGTACCTGTCTATATCATGGCCCACAGCAAAGACACAGACACAGGAGATTGGCACACCAGACCTCTTTTCCAATGTGCCTTCCTGAATGGAGAGGTGCAAAAAGGGAACAAGGACATTTCTCCAGGATCCCTTGCCACTATGGTTTGAGAGGTAATGTAGGTTCCAACAATCGGGTGTATTCAACTGAGCCTTGAACTAGGAAGTGAGCTGAGTGGGGCTGAAGTGGCATTATGAAAGGCATCTACCTTTTGATGCAGATCAAGGCAATGTCTGTGTGGCTCTGGGGTTTCTAATCCCCAGATCATGGCAATGATGATGTGATCTGCTGCTTTCTGGACCCTAACATTTTTGGTTAAAAAAAGCTAAATTAGTTTCTGTTTATTGGAATTGAGCCCCAAGACTAACACTTCATCAGGCCCCTCCCAATCCCTGTCACACTGTGACTCTCACAACACTCACCTTATGTGGCTCGTTGGAAGATGCCATTCACATGGTCATCCAGGGTCTTCTGTTAGTCTTCGCTATCAGCCTCACGTTCCTCTAGGCAGGAACTGGGCCTTCCACTTTGTAGCTCCCATCGGCACTGCCACTCGTGGGTGTTCAAACCTCCTGTCATTTGCTTTTTGCATTCTAGGCTATGTTCTCAGTCACCTGGGCCTTGCCACCCTTAACTGCCCATCATCATCACTGCCTGCCGCCCTTCTGACCTACTCTCTGGGGCAGATTTAGGGTCAAGCACAGCAGAAGTGACTTGAGGTGTACCCTGTGGTATCCCAAGGGCAAACAAGGGCTGCGGACTTGGATGCCTGCGTTTGAGTCTCTCCTTTGGTGCAAAAAGTTGATAGTAGCTTACAGGCAAGCAAGTTTTATTTTTCAGAGAAACTGGGGATGTGCATGTGGAAAATCTTTCCTTCGTGTCTTACTGGAGCTGCACCAAAGTAGATAAGATTAGGTGACAGAGAATATGAACTTCCCCACAGATTCTAATTTTCCTCTTGTGAGGAGAGGCATGGATCAATAACAGAATGTCATTAATGACAGTAGAAAGGAAGGCCACGAGGGAAGCTAGATTCCAAAGACTGAGGTTGTATGGGACTTGCAACCCGTTTTGTAACTACAAGTCAACAGGCACTGACCATTCAGCACAGGAATACACTCTCCATTTTGAGCACAGTATATTCTTGGAGTCAAGGTCTTAAGAGACTCATGACTTCACAATGGAGGCTGAAAGAAGCTCATGATTGAGTGTATCAGTGCAATGAGAACATAGCCAGCTCTAAGATTTGGGGAGGAGAAACGCCAAGGAAGACGTGGAACATGGGGACTGCCATGCAGCCTAGAAATGGTATGCATGGTCTACAGTACTTCAGAACCAAAAGACAATGATTTAGAACCAGACCTCTACTCTACTTGTAAAATCACTGGGTGATCAGTGAAATTTCAAACCAAACAAAAGGGATGCTGTGAATCTTACTAGACCTGAAAAGGTCATGGGAACTTCTTTAGAGACAGGACCTGTCCTGTATCACATCCAGCCCAGAAACATCCCCCCAAATCAAACACAACTCCTCTGTGGCTCACCAGCTACAGTCATCCCAAGGTGGCTATTATCAAAGACATGGTCAGCTCCCTAAGGATGACTGGCTCTGGTCTCTGCCTTGCTTGGCCTAGGTCAAAATTATCCTTTTTTAAAAAAAAAAATAGAGGGCAAAACCACAATGAGATACCACTTTACACTAACGAGGATAATCAAGATGAAGAGTAACAAGTGTTGTCGAAGATATGGATAAACTGGAACCCTCATGCATCACTGGTGGGAATGTGAAATGGTGCACCTGCCATGGAAAACAGTCTGACAGTTCCTTAAAAAGTTAAACATAGTTACCATGTGATCCAGCAATTTTGCCCATTGCTATATACCAGATGAACTAAAAACTTCTATCCAGACAAAAACTTGTACACAATAGCAGCATTATTCATAATAGCCCCAAAGTGGAAACAAAGCAATTGTCCATCAACTGATAAATGGATAAACAAAATATGATATATCCATAAAATGGATTATTTTTCAGCCATAATAAGGAATGAAGTACTGATACATGCTACAACATGAATCATGAAAACATTAAGTGACAGAAGCCAGACACAAAAGGCCACATATTGAGTGATTTCATTTATGCAAACTGTGCAGAAAATGCAAATCTTTAGAGAAAGAAGATAGACTAGTGGTTGCCTGGGGCAGGGAAGGGTAAATGGGGAGTGACTGCTAATGGGTATAAGGTTTTTTGCGGGGGTGGGGGGGGTGAAAATGTTCAGGGATTAGATATGGTGATGGATGCACAACACTGTGAATATACTACCACCCCCTGAATTGTATACTTTAAAAGGGTGAACTTTATGGGTATGTGAATTATATTTCAATAAAGCTGTTATTAGAAAAAAGAGGAACAGGTTATTAAGTGCTGATGTTTATTGTTAAGGCTCCAATTTTTGGGGTTCCACAAAACATACACCTGAAACATTCCTACTTGTTGCTGGATGATTACTCACGACTGGGAGGAAGGAAGTGGCTCAGACCAAAACAGGCATCAACAGCTTGACTAGGAAGTTTCTATAGGACCCCGTTCACTTCCCCACATAACATCTGAGACATTGTCTATGTTCCTCAATGTCCTTGATGCAAAGAGACCCACACAAAAAATGGCTGATTCTACAGATGAATCACTAAATTTTCTGTTTTCAGAAAACAGAATTATGTATATGACTATCTTTTTGATCTTTGCTACTAGAAAATCTAAGTGTGCTCACCACTACCCACATCAGTCAGGCCTGAGGCTGAAAAGGATCTGGAAAACACCGAAGGTCAGGCGGGCCTGGACAAGACACAGGCTTCTAGAGGCTGGGGCTCCCTTCTCTTCCTGAAGTTCAACAGCATACTCAGATGGAGCTCATGCTCCTGTGCACTTGTCTGGACCCCAAGGGGGACAAGAAACACAGAGTAACAGAGTCGGTAGGTAAGTACCACATAAAGCTCTGAACCCTCGTTCTTTTCCTTTTGCTGCAGTTTTTAGGGGTTACCATACACAGAGACATCAGAATGTTTTAGAGCAGGGAAGACACCTCCAATTTCACAGGAGGGCACAAGGCCCTAAGAGGTGAATAGACTTACTTAGGGTCACTCAGTAAGTTAGTGGCTAAAATGAGATTAGCCTTCAGGTTTGGTCTGTTCATTCCTTTGCTTATAGGTCACTGCTGCTCAGGCACAGACGGACTCAGAGGACTGACCCAGAACAGGAACGACTGGAGGATTCTGCAATCATCAGAATGACACAGTCTTTCCACAACTGCCAGCCCTTGTGAAAGTCATCCTTGTAGCCTATGGGATTTCCAGTCACTCCTTTCCATTCATGCATCAGACTGGGACCCATCTTAGTGATGTCAGGAGCAACAGCAATGTATGAAAGTAAGGTGCCTGAGAGGCAAGAATGGGCCTTGGGTAGGCAAGAGTCATTTAATTTAGCCCTACAAAAACTCAGACTCTAAAGTCTTATAACTGGGATGAGCTGTGTATTAACGTAGAAAGAAAAGTGGTAGACTGGCAACATGAATTTTATATTGACATTTGGTTCTTAATAATAACATCCAAAATGCGTTCTGTTCTTATAGTGCTGCAACTGGAACTGCATTGGGTTGAGGGTATATGTTGCCAGAATCTCCTTTGGGAGAAGTTGGTAGGCAGAAGCTGGTGGTGAGAGAGACACACTGATTTCTCTTAGGGATCTAAATGCAGCCAGATGGAGAGCTGCAGGTGCCCTGACTCTGATAAAGGGCAGGGTGGCAATCCCAGCCAGCTTGCAAACACATGGGCAGAGTCCCTGGCCCCCAACCTGCAAGAACATGGTTGCTGATGGGGCAAGCGGTGGTAGCTCCAGGAGAGCAGAGGGAAGGCTGGGATGTTACATTCTTGAGGCCTTCACAGGTACATGTCATCGTAGCCCGGTGGGGGGAGATGGTCTGGGTTAGGTCTGGAATGGAAAGAAGGGCTGGTGAGTTGACGTGATGGAGGGGCCAGGTCCACACAGGTAGTCCTGACCCTGCACTGAGGGAGCCTGCCTTCCAGAATGATGTGGTGGTCGTGGAGTTTAAGAGCTTGCACTCTAGAGCTAGACAGCTTGGGGTTGAATCCTGATTCTCCCACCTGGGATAAGATCCCTGATCTTTAAGGGCCTGCATTTTTCTGCACCTATAAAATGTGGAAAGTACTATCTACCCGAAACTGTTGATATCAGCATCGCCTGAGTTTCTGACACTTATTTACAGTAAGTGTTAGTTCCTTCTCTTTCTCTGAGTCCTCCCCAGAGGGGAACTGGGGGAAGGAAGGCAATGAGGGATGGGGAGCTCTTGGAAGGCTCCAGAGAGCAGGAACCTGAGGGAGGCTACACTCTCTTGGCAGCAGCAGGTAAAAGCAGTGGCAACTCTGCACCTGGTGTCAGACACCTGGTTGCTGCAACACTGAGCTGTGCTGCCATCAGGTCCTACTTCTCAGCACAGCTGAGTGAATACCTACCCAGATGGGCTAGTGCCAATGGGTCCAAAGGGGTCGAAGCGAGCTCCTGGGGGCACAGCTCCTGGAGGAAGCCGGTTTGGGAGCCCTGAGGATGGGTCAATACGTGCTCTTGGGAAGCCAGATCTCAGAGGATCCACAATCATGCCACCTCTCCGACACCTGAGGCAGGAAGGAAAGATGGGTCAGCAGGTATGGTAGGGATTGCCCTTGGAAAAGAGGTAAGGGAGGTGAGAATGGACTAAGAATGACTGGGACATTAATTCTGGATGGTCCAAGCGGACACATGGGTGGCTGCCTGAGAGCCAGCAGGAAGTGGGCAAGAACACAGAGTACGCAAAGAGCACACCTTACTGCTGAGTACTTTTGCTTCTGGAGGGCTTGGTTCTGTACGGTACTTGCAGTACTGTAGAGCTCCCCGAGCCTGCAAAGTTGAGATCCCTGCCATGTCCTACACCCAAGGGGGCTAATTTGACCAAGAACAGGAGCCAGAACTTGCCAGGGTCAATGCAGAACTGTCACATGGCTCTGCAGGGCACTGCTTTAGGTCTAAGAACTAATAATAATATTGAGACAATTTGTGATGCCAGTTTTTTCCCTTAAGGGCCTTAGGGAAATTTCTGACTGTGGGTTGCTCAGGTCTGGCTCCTGACAGTAGCTGTCCCTCACCGAGTTCCACAGATCTGACCTTGTGCTCAGACTAGAATGAATGAGCTGATCTTCCCCAAATTTTGAGGTCACTGTTCAAACTGTATTGCAGACTTGTGTGATTTCCCCACTGTCTAAAAATGAGATGCTAAAGTTGAGGTCACTTTGCAGCAGAGGTTAAAATCTAATCTGAATCCTTCAGAGAAGACAGTGCATAGGTAAGGCTGTAATAACTTTGCTGGGTGCATGACAAGAACCACAGAAAGTCTAATGGGGCTCACAGACTTACTTTATCAAGTGAAGTAAACTCTCAATAGCCCTGAGCTGCCCTAAGGTCTGTGGCCCACCGTATGCTCTTCAATCTGCACCTGATAAATCCTTATGGGATCCTTCCATCCAAGGGAAGGCTGCTGTCCTCCTCCAGGGTGGTGGGGGGACCAGGAAACAACAGAGAATCTGCCTGCTGGGCTTGTTCAGCTCCTCCCCAACACTCAGAGATCTCCTGCACTGCTCTGGGTATGGCAGAGCAGAATAAGTGGCGATGAATTCTCAGCCTCTCAGCAACTACTGCCTCCTTCATTCCAAAGGAAGACATTGACAAAAAGCTCTAAAATCAGAAGATGAGCTGGGGCTGAAAAGCCACAAGAGCAGGTTATGTTGCTGCCACCTCCCCAGCAGTACTCACCCAAAGGGGTCTAAGTCTTCTCCCCCGACAGCAAACGGGCCCAGGGGATCACGCCTGAAACAAACAAGGGACAATTACCATAAGTCCCAGAGCAGTCAGGCGCCTGGGCTCCCAGGGGCCCAAACCTGCTGCCAGTGGGGTCACAAATGCACTCCCAGGCATAGGGGACAGGGGAAAGCCCTGCATCAGACCATAACATGGGGGATATTTGAGTGTTCCTTGGGACAAATTAACACATACCACAATGGCAATTACATAAAAAGGGCTGAACGCAAAGCTAAAAACATGGAAGATCCCAATTCCGTATAAAGATAAAAATATTAACGGTGGTAAACTCCAGATAAATTTTACTTTATCCGTACCTTTCTCAAGTTCCTAAACTTTGCATAAAAAACCAAGATCTTTTTATATCAGAAAAATATTATTCTAAAAAAACCCCTCAGATCCAAAAACTAAGATTTAAAAGCTTCCAAGGTAGAGTGAGATAGATACATGGAGTCACGTGCAGCTAGAACACTGCTTCTCCACCTTTTCTCATTATGACCCCTACATGCAATGTCAGTACCATAGTTACATAGTGTGTATCTGTTTACGCACTGTAGCCTGCTGGAGGGCCACAAACTGCTGTAATCTGTAAGATTCTCTACCCCCTCACCCTCCATCCCCAAGAACCAATTTTTGCCTTCATGGAGAAAGGATGAGCTAGAAGGAGCATAAATGGGTGCATGCTTCGTGGAGAACAATTCTATATTCTTTCTCTTATATACACACAAAATACAATCTATCTTTCAAGAGTTTTATATATCTTCATATTCTTTGATCCAGTAATTTTATGTCTAGGTATCCACCTTAAAGAAAGAATACAGAATTCAAATTAAAATATATCCACAAACACTTTAATCAGGAAAACTGGAATTAGCCTAAATGAGAACCAGTTAGGTACATCATGATATATCCCTAAATTCAGCCATAGAAAGTGTTCTTAGATGTTTCTAAAATGATGTGTAAAAATGCTCAGGCTAAAGTGTTAAGTGTGAGGGGAAATGAGATTATCAGTAGCCTATGGAAATTGACTGTGAAAAATATATGTGTTTGTGTGTGGGGTGTATATGTATAAATAAAACTAGAAGGAAGCATACTGAAAGTGTAAACAGTGACAGTTACTCCTCAGTGGTGAGTTTCTTCTTTATACTTTCCTGTCTTTTCTATAAAGGATATGGATATGGATATAATAAAACAAGAAAGATTTAGTATTCTAAAAAGTATACTTTGGAATCTGTTTGGAACCCTGGCAAGCAATACAAGCCTGGCAGTTCTGGGGCACGGGCGGGTTCCTGCCAGACCTCAGGAAAGCCTTATAAACAGCAGCTGATCTAAGCTTACAGCTAAGAAGCCATTAATTAGACAACTGGGAAAAAATCCAGAAGTAGGGCCGGCCCGTGGCTCACTCGGTAGAGTGCGGTGGTGATAACACCAAGGCCACGGGTTCGGATCCTATATAGGGATGGCCGGTTTGCTCACTGGCTGAGCGTGGTGCTGACAACACCAAACCAAGGGTTGAGATCCCCTTACCGGTCATCTTTAAAAAAAAAAAGGAAGATTGACAAAAATCGGCTTCACAGGATTTTTGTGAGGACTAAGACTTAATAAATATAAAGGCCCCCACATAGAATAAGCACTATGGAAATGCTAGCTATTAAAGTTCATTTCATTGCTGTTAGGCTCTTTGTTAATCTGTGAGAACAGAAACACAAAATTCACAGATGAGTAAACAGAGAGAGTGTATACAAAGGGAGATGTGAATCTTTACGGACTGGAAAAGATATTGCAATTTAGGTGGACAGGGTCAGATTTCCAAGGGAAGAATTTTTTCCTGACCTAGGTTATTATTTCCAAGCCATGGTTCACAGAGACAGTAGCCAAAGCTTCTGGTGGCCTCCAACACCCTTCCTTACTGGAGATAGACCAGGTGGTGCAAGAGGGCAGCAAGCATCTTACCTATCATCATGAAGTGCCCCCTAAAGAGCAGGAAATGTTTGCTGCTCTGTAGGGGCTTCTAGGTAGGGCCTGTTAAAATGCCTGCGAGTAAAGAGCCTTGTTGCTCCTGAAATATGTAGCCATCTGTTTTTCCCTCTGGACCATAGAGTATGGAGAGGGGAGAAGAAATAGAGAACAAAGAAGGCTGGAAAGGCAGCTGCAAGCCCACCCCCAAAATTTGTGCAGTCAAAATTGTCACATATTCAGTAGGCTCACGCTCAACAGTCTCACTGCAACACATGCACACTTCTGTGAACTTATTATGTCCACACTTAGAAGCCATTTAAAATAAATAGCTCATGGGTCTGTCTTCCACCCCACAGCCCCCCTGGCCAACTTTCAGTCCTGGATGTGCTGAATAAGGCTCTAGGGATCTAAAAAAGTCATTTTTGTACATGGCCTCTGAACTCAAGTCCCTATTACTTCATCTGGTAATCAACTGGGGGAAAAAGTGACCCACTCTAACCCTGTTTTTCTTAAACAGCATGGCTGGCCCACTAGGCTGTTAGAGGCCCCTCGAAGGGAATGGAGGGTGATCTTGAACACACATGATTTCCTTGTGTGCTCCCTTTTTCTCTTACACAAAAACAACATGCCTCCTTTGGGCATGCAAATTCAATGGATGCACTCCTAATGGCTGAAGTGGCCTGGTGAGCTAGAAAGACTTCACGATTGGGGATTGGAAGATATGATCTAAACTTTGGGTTTGGGATTTTCTAGCTGCTTGGTAGGGTCCTGTCACAAAACCTCTGCACCACACTAACACATAAAATCTAAGTAAGTAGTGACACTCACAGGGTCTGCCATGATGGTGAAACATAGTATTGGATATGAACAGATTTGTTGACAGGAAAGACCTGAAAGAACAGAGTAACAGCAGGCACTGCTATTTACTGAGAGCTTGCTTTATGTCAGATGCTATGCTAAATTTAGGGGGTTTTTTGTTTTTTTAATTTAATTTTTAAAAGACTGATTTTTTAAAATTTAATTTTCTGAATATGGAATGCATTCATCAGTTTCAAAATTCATGAATTAAAAAGGATACACAGGTGCATAATCTTAGGCTAGATGTGTTTTGGAATTCAGAATTTTTCCTATTTTAAAAAGATCACCTGAGTACACCAACATATTTTGTGTAACACTCCCCAAAAGCACTCTGTAACCAATACCCTAATATTTCGGCAAAATGAGTGCATATTTACACTTAAGTGGGATAAGTGAATATATAAGGAGCTTCATGCCACTTAGATTTTGCCACCAAAAGTTTTGGCGCTAAGCTTATGAAACAAACATTTGGCTTTTAGAGCTCTTTTAATTATAGAATTTTAGACAAGAGAGTGGGGACCTGTTGTCTTCCCACAGACAACTAATGACACCAGTTTCTTATGTGTTCTCCAAAGATACTCTGCATATATGAGCAAATATGTATCTTCCCTTTTTTTTTTGATGGCTGGCTGGTAAGAGGATCTGATCCCCTGACCTTGGTGTTATCTGCACCAGGCTTCAACTGAAGTGAGCTAAACAGACAGTCCTCCCCTATTCTTTTAACACCTGGATGTGCTGAGCTCCTTATATATGTTATCTTATTTCATCTTTGCAGCAGTCCTCTGAGTAGTACCCTATTTTACAGATGAGGTAACTGAGACTCAGAGAAGTAAGGTTTCTTGTACAAGCCCATATAGATTAGTAAATGGAAAAGACAGGATTCACACAAGGCCTGCCCAACTTCAAAACCCATGTTCTTTTGAGGCTGGCGGGTTAGCTCCATTAGTTAGAGCATGGTGCCAATAACACCAATGTCCAGGGTTTGATCTCTGTGCAAAAAAAAAAAAAAACCACACAAAAAAAGACCACGCTCTTTTAATTGGTGTGTTGAGACCATTTATCTTTAATGTGATTATTGTTATATTTAGATTTAGATTTATTGTTTTATTATTGGTTTTCCAATTGTTCCCTCTGTTTTTTGTTCTTCTGTTTCCTTTCTTATTTATTATGTTAATTTATTGTGTTTTTGACTACATCTCTTTGTATAGTTTTTTTAGGGGTTGCTCAAGAGATGACAATATAGATACTTAATTTTTATCATCCACTCAGAAACGATATTTTACCATTTCAGGTAGAATGTAGACACCTTACCAGCTCATACAGGTCCCTCTATTCTCTCTTCTTTAAGTTATGGTTGTCATATTACATCTACATACACTGAAAACCACATCAGACAATGTCGTCATTTTTGCTTTCAACTATAAAACATGCAGGGTACTTCAAAAAGTTCATGGAAAAATAGAATTAAAAGATAACACGAATCTTTCCATGAACTTTTTGAAGTATCTTTACATTTTAAAGAATCAAGAGGAGTTATATTTACTCAGATATTTATCATTTGTAATGCTTTTCCTTTATGCTTAATGTTCCAAGTTTTCATCTGGTATCATTTCTTTCCTGAGTGAAGAACTTCAGTTTGCAATTCCTTTTGAGATGATCTGTACACTATGAATTCTCTTTGTTTCTTTTCACTGAGAATATATTTATATCCTTCAGAAATGAAGGTGAAATATTCACCGGATATGGAATTCTGGGATGAAAATTCTTTTTTCTCCATACTTTAAGAATGTTATTCTACTTCTTTCTGGTCTTTATAGATCACAATCATTCAAATTCTTACTCCTCTATGAGTAACGTGTTGTTTCCCTCTATCTGCTTTCAAGATTTTTTTTATTGTTTTGCCTTTAGTTTCTGTAGTTTGTATGTTTGGGAATGAACTTCTTTGGGTTTATCTTCTTTAGATTTTGCTGAGCTTTTTGAATCTATAGGTTTATAATCTGAGAAATTTTCAGCCATTATTTTCTTTAAATATTTCTTCTGTATTGTATTCTGTCTCCTCTCCTTCTAGGTCTCCGAAGGTCCCAATGGTTAGACCTTCTATAATGGTCCCTCGGGTCCCTGAGACTTTATTTTTAAATTTTTTCTCTCTCTGTTGTTCAGATAGGATAATTTCTATTGATCTATTTTTTTTTTCTTTTTTTAAAAAAAGATGACCGATAAGGGGATCCTAACCCTCTTTTAATACTTTGTGATGTTTCTTCTACCATCTTGAATTTATTTTTTATTTTTTATTTATTTTTTATTTTTTATAGTGATGACTGGTAAGGGGATCTTAACCCTTGGCTTGGTGTTGTCAGTACCACACTCTCCCAAGTGAGCTAACCAGCCATCCCTATATAGGGATCCGAACCCACGGCCTTGGTGTTATCAGCACCATACTCTCCCAAGTGAGCTGCGGGCTGGCCCTCTTTGATCTATTTTCAAGTTCACTGACCCTTTCCTCAGTCAAATCCATTCTGCTACTGATTAATCCAGTGAGGTGTTATTTTGATTATTGTATTTTTCAGTTCAAAAAGTTCAATTTTTTTTATATCTTCTTTTTTTTTTTTTTTTTAAAGATGACCGGTAAGGGGATCTTAACCCTTGATTTGGTGTTGTCAGCACCACGCTCAGCCAGTGAGCGAACCGGCCATCCCTATACGGGATCCAAACCCGGGGCCTTGGTGTTATCAGCACCGCACTATCCCGAGTGAGCCACCAGGCCGGCCCTTTTTTTATATCTTCTGTTTATTTGTTGAGACCATCATTCAATTCATTTCAGAACTGTCTACCATCACTTCTTGAAGCATTTAAAAAAAAAAAATAATGGCTGCTGTAAAGTCTTTGTCACAAAGTTCCAACATCTGTGTCATCTCAGTATTGTCATTTGTTGACTGTCTTTTTGTGAGTTGAAATTTTCTTGGTTCTTTTATGCCCAGTAATTTTGGACTTTATCCCAGACACTGAACATTTTGTTATGAGGCATTGGGAGAATCTTGGTATTTTTGTTTTAGCAGGCAATTAACCCAGTGGGGTTGGGCCGCAAGTTCTAATTTCAATGTCAGTTCTGTTTTTAAAGCTTTCGCAGTGCTACTCAGGTTTGTACCATGTATGTACTATCCAGTGGCCAGTCTGGGACCTAGACAGTGAGCTATCCTGTAGTTCTGTTCTCAAAGTCTTTGATATGCCATTTAGGATTAGATCCACTTATATACAGCTAGCCAGTAAGGCGAGGAGTCCATAAACATTATGGGGTGCTTTTTGAGCTCCACCCTCTCTATGGTCTCCTCAGTACTTTCCATTTTTCAAAGGGACTCCCTTTTGGTCCTCTGGCCAGAAAGCTGGGGTTTTATTTACCTTGTTCTGCCACGCATTTCCCATGACTGTGCCTGTGTCCAGAATCAAATGGAGGGAGGAGAAAGGGAGGAAAAAAGCAACAGTGGTTTGCCTCATACTCTTGAGACCACAAGTCCTCTTACTGAAAAGGAAGGTTCTTCTCCCTCAGTTTTAGGTTTTTGCAGACTGCTGCAGGTTGGGGTACAAATAAATGGAGAAAAGGAAAACAAAACAAAACAAAACCACAGATTTCCCCATTCTCTCTGAGCATTAATAAACCCCTTTCCTGCTCCTTTAGCCAGAAATGGAGGGCTCTCCTGGAGCTATCTCTGTCCATGCCAATGTCCACGTCCTTATTTTGGGCTTCTTGAGTTCAGACAGTGGATATCAGAGGGGGACAATGGTGAATTCACTGTTTAGTGGTCTTCAAACTCTGGTCTTCTCCTCCAAATTTGCTACCCCAATCTAAAGACTTTTCAGAGTCCTCAAACAGCTATTCCACGCATTCTGTATGGCTGTACTGAGTGGGAAAATCAGGATGGAGTGTGCTTACTCCAGAATCATGATCTCTTAACCAGTGTAAAACACCAATATGGCTGCCTTCAACACAGCTTCTGGTCTGCACCTATGGTTGATCACTGGGTGTGAACACAACACTGTACCTGCACACCACGTTTCTCCAGGAGAGCCAGCTGTGGTTTCATGGAGCAACCAGCAGCAACAACCTATTTTCAGAGCCTAATCCCTAATTCCACAGCACTGTTTGAACCACCTAGGCCAGTGCTGCTCTAACTGTAATGTGCACATGAATCAAAGGGGATCTTGACAAAATGCATGTTCTAATTCAGAAGATCAAGGGTGGAACCTGAGATTCTGCATTTTTCACATGATCTCAGGTGACCTGACATTGCTGGCCTAGGACTACAAATGGCTAGGCTATTTCCCAGTCAGGGTAGAAGTTCAGACACGGAATTTTGGCAGACTGGGTTTATTTACCTTGTTCTGCCAAGTGTGGAAAGTTGGGATTGGGAAAGTGTAGATGCTAATAACTGGAGACAAGAGTGTGTGTCCATACACAAGCATAGCACTGCTGGTCACAGAGCGCTAAGCAAACAGGGCAATAATCCTTTCCTTCTCACTGTGAGGATAGCCTCTGAGTTCAAAGGTGAAGCAGGGACTGGGGAGGACTGAGAAATACTGCTTTTAATCTAAGTCATCAAAGATTTTTAAAAGAAAAAGAGAAAAAAAGATATGCACTGTGGAGGATACCAACATTAATAAAGCAAATGTATTCCACAGGGCCTAACTTCAAGGCCACAACCCTGTAGTTTAGGGAATAGCCTAACCTTTTAGTATTGCACATAGAAATGCTAAGCTTGGGTGAAACAGAAAACCTTCTCAGGACCAAGTCTCTGTTGTACATAAGAAAACTGTAGGGCCGGCCTGTGGCTCACTCGGGAGAGTGCGGTGCTGATAACACCAAGGCCGCGGGTTCGGATCCCATATAGGGATGGCCGGTTTGCTCACTGGGTGAGCGTGGTGCTGACAACACCAAGTCAAGGGTTAAGATCCCCTTACTGGTCATCTTTTTAAAAAAAAAAAAAGAAAAGAAAAGAAAACTGTAACACAGCAAAATGCTTGCTCTGCAGTCATCCTTGGTGCAGCTAAACCTTATGCTGGGAAAGTTTTTGAGCTAAAGGCTTCAAGGTTGTTGGTTGGGGGATGTTCCTCATCTTGCTGTTAGCTGTTTCTTTGAGTTTCTTAGGGAACTAAGTGTTGCCATGACAATTATCTTACCGTTCTTTTTGTAACCACCTGTGTTCCTTTTCTGTAACTTTCTTGCCTGGAGAATAAACACTGAGAGAAAACACTAATTCAGGGTTATTTCCTAGGATTTCTTCTTGTTGAAATCGCTTCCTGGGAATTAACCCTTTTGGGCCTCTCACTGCTCTGGAGAAATTGGCTTTGAGTAATCCTTTTCATCTCCATCACCCTGGGAGAGGTGACAGTGCATAAATTATTTTAAAACATTATAAAGCAATCAGAAAAGAAAAATGTCACCCATAATTTGACTAACACAATGATTATTTTTGCTATTCTTTTCTAGTTTTCTTTCATAAGCATGTTTTTAATTATAACAACATGATAAATATAATTTTGTATCCCAGTGTTTTCTTCCACGTAGGTCCTACATTTCTCAAGTTGTCTTTACTACTAACATTTTTAATGGCCAAGTAATATTCATTCAAGTGAAGCAAATTTTCTTTTCTTTTCTTTTTACTTCTCAATATACATTGTAATTGATTTTCATGCCCCTTTACCCATCCTCTCTGCCCCCTCTTCGCCCCCCCATCATATCTGTTCACTTGACTTAAATAGTTCAAGGAGTTTTTGTGGTTATCCTATCTTCTTCCCCCCGCATTTGTTTGTGTGTTTATTTATTTATTTTTAGCTCCCACAAATAAGTGAGAACATGTGGTATTTCTCTTTCTGTGCCTGACTTGTTTCACTTAATATAACATTCTCTAAGTCCATACATGTTGTTGCAAACAGTAGTATTTCATTCTCTTTTTTTTTTCTTCCATGTAGGTAATGCATTTCTCAAGTTGTCTTCACTACTAACATTTTTTTTTTTTTTTTGTCTTTTTTCGTGTCCGGCAACGGATCGCAACCCTCAGTGTCGCACCCGTACCGGACCGGGACCGGCAACGGGATTGCAACCCTCAGTGCTGCACCCGCACCTCGCTCAGCCAGTGAGCGGGAACCGGTCTGTATGTGGGATCCGAACCCTCGGTGGGAGCGCCGCTGCGCTCCCAAGCGGCGCACTGTAGCAGTGCGCCACCGGGCCGGCCGGACTACTAACATTTTTAATGGCCAAGTAATACTCATTCAAGTGAAGCAAATTTTAAAAATTTAACCTTACTGTCTACTGCAGGTATTAATATTGCTTCTGGTGTGTGCATGCATGTTTGTGTGTGTGTGTGTGTGTGTGTGTGTGTGTGTGTGTGTGTGCATAACTATAAATAAAGCTGTAATTAATAACTTTCAAGCACATGTTTTTTTCTATGATAGAAATGGATAAATGTTGGGTGGACAGTTAGCTTAACTGGTTAGAAGGTAGTGTTATAACACCAAGGTTAAGAGTTCAGATCCCTGTACCAACCAGCCACCAAAAAAAAAGAAATTGATAATTGTTATCCTCCACCTGTCCCACCATTGTATGATGGGAACATTGGGAGCAAATAACTTGTTTTTGGTCAACACATAAAAAGGTGTTATGCTCGGGAGTGTCCGTTGCACCTAATTTAGATGATGAGACCTGGGTCCTTCAAGCCAATGAGAATTAGAAAAGATTTTGGAATGAGTTGATGCAGTAATGGGATGAGACTCTTGGGAACCTTGGGGAGGGTAGATGTATTTTTTACTTGAGAGGCCAGAGGGTAGACTGTGCTAGGTAGAATTTGGCTTGCTCTCAAGAATCCACACCCCTAACCCCAGAACCTGTGAATGTGATGAGAAAGAACTCTTGTAATTGTTTCATTATACAGTACAGGTGACCTCAAAATGGGAAGAGTATTTATCTGTGGTCTAATCTCATCACAGGAGCCTTTAAAAAACAGAGAACTTTCTCTGGCTGGTGGCAGAAGAGGGAGGCAGAAGGGGAGACTCAAAGCATGAGAAGGACTTGACAAACCATTCCTGGCTTTGAAGATGGAGGCCACAAGGGAAGAAATGTGGGAGGCCTTAAGGAGCTGAGAGAGAAAAATGGGGATGACAGTCCTACAACCACATGGAACTAAACTCTGCCAAGGACCTGAATGAACACAGAAGAAAATTGTTTCCCTGAGCCTCTAGAAAGGAATATAGCCCTGCTGAGACTTTGGCTTTGGCCTTATGATACCCTGAGCAGAATAAGCCTATCTACACTCCTGACCTAAAGAACTATGAGATAAAAAATGGGTGTAGTGTTAAGCCACTAAGTTTGTGGCAATTTGCTATGCAGCAATAGAAAATTAATACACATATGTTGCAAATAGCTTCCCCAGTGTATCTGCCTTACAATTTGTGTTTGGTTAGCTTACAAATATTATGCGGGTGATTTTTTCTAAGTTATTTAAAAGAAAAAGAAAAATGAGACTAACTCCAGCAATGGCAAGGATGGGAAAATGAAATTGAAATATAGTAGGAATGCCAATTAATACAAGTGTTCAGGAGGGCAACTGGGCAATATGTATCAAAATCTTTAAAAACAGGCTTAGTCCTTAATATAGTAATTCTACAGGAATGTATGCTAAGGAAATATTCAGAGATGTGCTCTAAGTTGCATGAGAAGTATGTCCACTGAAGCTTTAGCTACGGTAGCCCCAAATTAGAAATGACTTAGGCTGGAACAAACAAACAAACAAACCCAACTTGCCTCATTCTTAATTTTTCTTTCCTTCATTAAGCCAACCCATCAGCAAGCCCTGTCAGGTATTCTTCTAAATACACCCAGATCCACCTATCTAGTCTACCACCATCTACCACCTACCACCACTATTTCTTGCCTGGACGCCTATGTTAGCTTCATCCCTAGTCTTGCTGTTTCTAATCTTATCCCTCTATAATCCATCTCCATAAAGAAGCCAGAAGGATTTTTTTTTAAAGTAAACAATATGAAGTCCTTTCCCTGTTATACCTGCCCAGTGGCTTCCCACTGCTCCTGATCTTGGCCCCAAGGCTCTACAAGCACTGGCCTGTGCTAACCCCACAGTGTAATCTCCCATCTCTCTACCCCACTGGTGTACTGTGCTGTAGCCATACTAACTTTCTTGGAACAATCCAAGCCAAGATTGTCTCTTTTGAAATGATTGCTGATACATGTGTCAAGAGGAGGATATAAAGGCTGGGAATCCTGCTCCAATGCTTATTAGCTGTATTGCTTAAGTTAATTAACCTCTCTGTGTCTCAGTTTTCTTTTCTTTAAAATGGGGATAACAACAGCACCTACCTCATTCTCTTATTATGAGGAAAAAGAGATTATGTTTTACTTATATTTTATACTTAATGTAACTGCTTGGCACACAGTAAGGGCTCAATAAATATTAACCATGTTAGTGACAGAATTTAACTGGGATTCTTTGAGAGAAAAAAAATAAGCAGTTAAAGGGATCCCAACCAGATCACTGTTCAATATATTTTGATGGCTCCCATCACCCCAGCATCAAATCTTGTTCCTTAGCACATTCTGCCCCTTGTGATTTGGCCCTCAAATTCACCTTTTCTCCCTTTACATGTCAGCAAGACTGAAATATACTCTCCCCACCCCTCCGCCAAGATGATTTCACAGCCCCATTGGTACCCATTGTTCCCTTGGCCATAAAAGCCGATTACCCCCAATACCATGGAATTTTTATTGATCCTTTAAAATTTAGCTCATCAGGCATTATCTCTGTGAAGCCTTTCCTTCTTTTCTGCCCCACTCAATCCTTCAGATGAATCACCCTTCTCTGTGCTTCAGCAGATTGCAGACATACTTCTGCCATTGGTTGGTTGTATTTTGCGGCTGGCTGGTATGTCATTGTTTTTAAGACTTACGATTTGGAATGAAAAGGGCAATTAGCCCTAATCGATTGTGCATTCCTTGAAGGTTGGCTCCACACTTTGTCATGAATTCCCAGTGCCCAGTACAGTGCTTGACACATGATGGACACTTAGACTGACTTGGGGATAAGAAAAAGCAAAGGCTTTAGAGTTAGACTCAAGTTCAAACTCTGGCTTCACCATTAACAGCTGTGTGACCTAGGACAAGTCATGAAATCTCCAAACCCTAGCTTTCTCTTTTGTAAAATACAGAGAATAGTATCCATGTCACAGGGTTGTTATATGGATTAAACGAGAATGTTTACAAAAGTATAGTGCCTGACGCGTAAGAAAGAGTTGAGTAAGTGTTATTAAATATTCTATTATTATTATAACACAACTACTGCTTCTTACTGGTTGTGATGAAGTTACTTACTGTACATGAACCACAGTCTCTTTACCTGTAAAATAGGGATAGCCCTGACCAATCTCGTGGGTTTGTTGTGGGGATTAAATAGGAGCCCATGGATGAAATGCCCAGCGTGTTGTCTGAGACAGGTGACATTCAATAAACAGTAGCTATATAAATATTACTGAACTAACTTTGCTATCTATAACAAAAACCCCAAAGGAATCATATTTAGCTCCAACAGGAAATGAATGAGGGCCAATTTTAAGAATAGGGGATAATAGTTTATACAAGTAACGAAAAATGAGAACTAAATTATTAAAGTGGCATAAGTAGAGGATATTCTTTTCAAATATGGTGCTGGATCAACTGACTACCAATATGGAAAAATATAAGTCCATCTCACACCACACATAATAATTCTAAATGAATTATAGATCTATATATAAAAGGCAAAACACAAAAGCTTCTAGAAGAAAATATATGAGAATTTCTCCACAACCCTGGGGTAAGGCAAAGATTTTTCAAACAAATTAAAAAAAAAAAAGCACCACACATAAAGGAAACACACTGATAAGCTAAATCACATAAAAATTAACAATGTTTTAATTAATTAATTAATTAATTAATTAATTTATTATTATTTTTTTTTTAAAAGATGACCGGTAAGGGGATCTCAACCCTTGGCTTGGTGTTGTCAGCACCACGCTCAGCCATTGAGCAAACCGGCCATCCCTATATAGGATCCGAACCCGCAGCCTTGGTGTTATCAGCACCGCACTCTACTGAGTGAGCCACGGGCCGGCCCAACAATGTTTTAATTTAAAAACATCATTAACAGAGTAAAAAGGCAAGCTACAGAAGGAAGAAAGATATTTGTAATACATACAAGTATACTTCAAAAAGTTCATGGAAATATTTGTATCATCGTTTAATTCTATTTTTCCAGGAACTTTTTTTTTAGGGATGGCCGGTGAGGGGATCTTAACTCTTGACTTGGTGTCAGCACCACGCTCTCCCAAGTGAGCTAACCGTCCATCCCTATATGGGATCCGAAGCCGTGGCCTTGGTGTTATCAGCACCACACTCTCCCAAGTGAGCTAACCGTCCATCCCTATATGGGATCCGAAGCCGTGGCCTTGGTGTTATCAGCACCACACTCTCCCAAGTGAGCCACGGGCCGGCCCTTCCAGGAACTTTCTTAAGTACCCTTGTATATTTGACAAAAAACTTAAATCCAGAAGATATAAACAATACCTACAAGTCATAAAAAGATAACCTAATAGAAAAATGGACGGGAGATTGGAATCGACTCTTCACAAAAGAGGAAACCCAAATGGCTAGTAAACCTCGGAAAAAAAAAGATTCAAACTGTGGTCCATAGACCTCTAGATCCTGAGGTCTAAACTATTTTATCTTAGGAGTTATTTGCTTTTTTCACTGCGTTGATATCTGCACACATGATGCAACAGCAATGGTGGGTAACACAGCTGACGCCCTAGCATGAATCAAAGCAGGGGTAATGACCTAGTAGTCACTGCACCCTCCCTCACCACCCACCCACCCACATCCAGTTTCACTTTAGAATGCCCTTGATGAAGGAGTAAAAACTTACCATCGCCTTTTCTAAAATCTCAATCTTTGAGTACATATCTTTTAAATATTCTGCATGATGAAATGGGAAATATGAATAAAGTATTTCTATTGCATACAGAAGGACCATGGTTATATTTTTTAAAAAGTGTGCAGCTGTTTAAGTTGCTAGTTGAACAACCCATTTTTTCAAGGAAAACCATTTTTACTTGAAAGAATGACTGACAGACAAACCATGGTTATTCAGACTTGTTTACATAGTAGACAGTTTTTCCAAAACAAAGTAAGCCTGTTCCTTCAAGGAAAACAATGGACAGTGTTTGCTGCCAATGATAAAATTCAAGTTTCCAAGCAAAAATGAGCAATTTGGAAATCTGTATGCACCATTAGCTTGATGGCTTCCCAATACTTTTTTGATGAGATCACTAATATAAAAGAATGTGATTTTTTGATAACGTGTAATAAAATATCAACTTCTAGCATATATCCATATCTCAGTGGATCAATATTTTCTAATATGCATGGATAAAAAATCCATTCAAAGGGTATGATACACCAGTGAATTTTAATGTAACAGATACAGAAAAGGGCACTGATATAGATTAAGATTCCACATTACATTTAATCCTTAAAGAAAGTACCACTTGTCAAGTTCTGATAATAGCAAAGGAGAATATCCACAATTATTTGAAAAGGTTAATAAACTACTCCTCTCTTTTTCAACAATGTATGTGTAAGGCTTCAACAAAAACAACATATCTTTATGAATGCAGAAATGCAAATCTAGCTGTCTTCTATTATGACGAATATTAAAGAGATTTGCAAAAATGTAAAACAAAGTTATTCTTCTCCTTAATTTTTTCTGATTGAAAATGTAGTTATTTTCATAAAAGTTTATTATTTATATTAACACAATGGATTTATTATTTTTTTAAAATGAATCAATAAAATGTGCATTTTTAAAATTTCTTTTGTAATTTCTTGAGTGGTAAATAATGATAGATATAACCCAAACAAGAGCACTTTGAGGGTGCAAGAGGGTTCCTGCGACTAAAAGGTTTGAGATCTGCCAGCATAGGGAATATAACTCAAGAAAGTAAAAGGAAAAAAAATATATAGATAATAGATGTTCAGAGCTATACTATATAATGAAAAATTGGAAATGCTAGAAATACCCTAGAGATGTTAGGCAAACTATAGCATACAAGTAAAATACCAGATACTAAAAAAGATAAGTTTACCATTTATCTAGTAAATCATACATTTTAAAGAGAAAATGCAGAACACAAACTATTTGGAACTTTTAAAAAAATATGTAAAGATATATACAATGATCAGGATTAAAAAGGAATTTAGAATGACATAAATAAGACCTTTATATCTAAAGATTTATTTTTAGTGAAGTTGGTTAGGCATAGAAAAAAATCATTTTTTCAAAACAGGGAACAGGATTTGGGGCATACAGTTTCCTGACTATCTGAGGACAGATGGAGCAAACAGAAGTAGTTTAGACTTATAATAACAATAAAAACTTAGGCTTAGATGAAAAAAACCCTTCCCTTACAGATGGGTTATTTTTAGTAATTCTTTCCTAGAGATCTCAGGAGTAGGAAAAACCTACTGTCCACCCCCGATTCTCCATTACAATGGTATGTCCTCACCAGTTATACTTCTATCCTAGAAGCACCCAGTTTCAAATCTGCAGACCTGATATCCTTTGACAAGCTCTGGATACACATCACTACACACTTAAGGAAACAAGTCTCTTTATACACCAGGGCAGGTATCCCAACTTCAGTTTGTATCTGGAGATTTTCAGGTATGGGACAGGCAAAATGGGGGTGTGGAATGTGAGGGGTGAAACGTAGGATTGTGTCCTTTGGGAAGGGTGGAGGCTGCTATTTCTGCTCTGAGCACCAGCCAAGGCTGTTCAGAGATGGCTGCTCAGTGATGGGGTATTAACAACAAACAGCAGTCAGATGGGCCAGACACTGCTGCTTTCCCCCTCCCTCCTGCCCTGCAGCCCCGCCCCCCAAATTGGGCATTCGAGGGAGAAACAAAAAGGTGGAAGTGTGAGTGGCAGGCTACAGAGCAACGTAGTGGTGGTGGAGTAAGCTATAGTGAAGAACAGGTGTTGTTACAGCTATCTGTACTGACAAAGTGGGCTGGCAAGGCAGTAAGCCGGTGGTGGGGGTGGAGGCAGGTGCAGTGACTACAGAGGGAAGAACTAGTAGGCTGTTAACTTGCTAGTGGCTAACAATAAGACTCCTCTGCAATCATCTCATCCAGTTCAATGTCCTAGTCCTGGGATATAGGCCTGCTTGAGAAAGACCTAATTCAGGAGGGGAAAGGGAATGACTTTTTCTCCAAAATCAGTCTGCACTACATGGAATTTGTACCCACACTGATTCTTAAATGAACTGATGCTGATAAGCATAGGCTGCTGAGTCAGACCCATGTAGGGGTAAACCCCAGTCCTCAGTCCCCCAGCTAGATAACCTCCCTCATCCACTGTTTCCTCCCCCTGTACGTAGGATGCCATTGTCTTCTCATAGGCCCATTCACAACATGAGCAAACATAAATGAAAGCACTTGGTTCATCAGCCAACACATGGCGGATGGCCAAGAAATGGCAGTTACTCCTATCCTCAATAAATGGTGGCCAACGCTGATGATAAAGGAAACAATGTCTGTAAAAGGTCTGAGCCTAAATGCAGTTACCCAACACTCTCTCTGGGTTGATACTCTCACACCTAAGTGGCTTGACTGCATCAAATCCTTTTCTGGGGGGAAGATGCTAGGTATTTAAGAAAATAAGACAATGTTCTCTTTTGGGAAACCCTCTGCTCATTGTACCTTCAGTCTTCTCCTCATCTTTACTAGCTACCTGAATGGGATCCACTGGATATTTATTGAACACTTACTATATTCTGAGCAATGAGCTCAACATGTAACATCCATCAACACACTTAATCCTGAGAAATCTCTCAGGCATAATTATTCCCAAGTATAGATCAGGAAACTGAGGCTCTGAAAGGCTAATTGTGCTTACTAAGAAACAGGTCAAGTTGCAAGGTCAGGGTTTGAACCCAGCTGATCAATCTTCAAAGGCTATGCTCCTAACTGCCATATAATGCTCTCTCCTTGACGTGATGGGTGGGGTGGCAGAAAGAGGGGAACCCATCCCTACCTGCTAAGAGTGATAGGAGGGGAGATGAGGCTCGGCCTTCTGCCTTACCCCATCTAACCCACCAGGTTCTTTAGCCAAAGGCACCACTGTCCTCATCAGAATGCTTCAGTGGTTTCCAACCATCCATGGGGAGATTAATGTACTTCACATCAGGGGCCTTTCAAAATCTGGTCCCATCCTTCACAGGTGTTATATCCTAGGAATCCAAACACACACTCTAGCCAAATTTCATGGATAGTTTCATGCTTTTAGTCCTTGATGCCTCTGACCTACTGTTTCCTCAGCCTGGAACAACCTTCCCCCTAAAAGAAATCTGTTAGGAAATAATTCGGACACATGAAAAGGCAAAAAGAAAAAAGAGTTTAAGGAATCTTCTCTTCCCCATGAAGACACAACTCAGGCAGTACCTCCTCCAAGAAGCCTTTCCCACGATACCCAGGAAAGATCACTGCTAACCTCAGTAACAGCACTTTCACTCTATTAACTCACCTGTCTCCTAATCCAGAGGGGGAGTATATGCTTTCAGAGCAGGGGCCCAGCCCTAGGAATCCCTGAACCCCCAGGGAAACATTTCTGAAAAGAGGACTCACCAAAAATGTGCAAACCACAGTTTCAGGCAATGAAGATACAAAGAGGTGAAAAAGTGAAGCAAAGGGGATATGTGCTTGAAAAAAGCCAGTAATCTCAGGATTAGACAAAATAACTGAGTGGTGGTATTGTCAAGGATGGGGTGAACTCCAAGAATAGGGGACCAGGGGTTTTTGCCAAACAAAAGAGTCTGAAAGGCAGGTTGGGACAGGGCTTGATGTGCCTGCACAGGCCAGCGCTTGGATGACACCATGCCCAGTCTACCTCCCCATCTTCTGGGACTAGTACACCTCTCACATCTTCCCTAAAGCCTTCCTCAGAGCATTCATGTAGTGAAGGTGCCTTGAACTGAGGGCTCATACCACTTACTTGGTAATGCTCTACTTTGACAGGGAGCATGGAATCCTTCCCCTCAACCCTAAATGGGGAAGCCTGACCTGGGCTCAGCAACCCACGCACCACCCCCACCCGGCTCTAGTCATACTGCCTGTCCTTCCAGGGCTCTGCACAGGACAGGCCTTCAGGGTGGCACACCACTTGTACTCCACTTTTTGCCTGGCTAACATCTCTTCCTTATTCTTTAGAAAACTGCATAGTGGTCAGTCTCTTCCTTAAAGAAGCCTTCCCCGAATACCAGGTATGATTCAGGTTCCTCTCCCTATGTGCTCCCAAATACGCTGTTCATCCTGATAAGATGAGATGAAATGAGATGGCCTCACCGGCCTTTGGGAAGCACCCAGGGCTAGACCCAGCACCCCACACACAGTGAGCTCAATAAATACCGTGAACTTAACAACCTAAGTGGATCCTCAGCATCTAAATTTCTAAAACCTTTTTATTTTAGAATAAAGACTCATAGGAAGTTGGAAAAATAGTACAGAAAGGTCCTATGTACTCTTCACCTAGTTTTCCCTAATAGTTCCACCACTACAAAGATCTCCCTCATGCTACCCCTTTTGTAATCACAACCACAGCCATGCCCCATCTGTTACCCTTGGCAATCACTAATCTATTTAAGCACCTCTACAATTTTGTCATTTTGAAAATGTTATATAAGAGATATCATACAGTATGTGACCTTTTGGGATTGGCTTTTTTTACTCAGCATAATGACCTTGGTTATCCAAATTGGTGTGTTTCAACAGTTCATTCCTTTATATTGCTGAGTAGTATTTCATTGTATGGATGGACCACAGTTTAACTGTTCACCACCGGTTGAGGGACACCTGGGTTGTTTCCAGTTTTTAGCCAATTAAAAATAAAACTGCTATGAACATTTGTGTACAGGTTTTTTGTGTGGACATAACTTTGATTTCTCTGACATAAATACCTAGGAGTGTGATTCCTGGATCTAACTATTAAGTACATGTTTAGTTTTTTAAGAAACTGCCAAGGATTTTCCAGAGTACCTGTAACATTTCACATCCCCACCAGCAATGGACAAGAGATTCAGTTTCTTTACACCCTCTCCAGGATTTAGTGTCATCACTATTTTTAATTTTAGCTATTCTACTAGGTGTGAAGTATCTCATTGTGGTTTAATTTGCATTTCGCTAACAGCTAGTAATGCTGAATATCTTTTCATGTACTTATTTGCCCCTGTATATCTTTTCCAGTGTGTGTGCTATTTCTTCATATCCTTTGTCCATTTTTTAATTGGATTGTTTGTTTTTTTAAGCTATTGAGTTTTTTTTTTTTTGTCTTTTTTCGTGTCCGGCAACGGATTGCAACCCTCAGTGTCGCGCCCGTAC
>NW_007728826.1:230367-240712 GCF_000696425.1 Galeopterus variegatus
CCCGCACCTCGCTCAGCCAGTGAGCGGGAACTGGTCTGTATGTGGGATCCGAACCCTCGGCGGGAGCGCCGCCGCACTCCCAAGCAGCGCACTGTAGCAGTGCGCCACCGGGCTGGCCCTAAGCTATTGAGTTTTGAGAGTTTTTTTAAATCTATCTAGATACAAATCCTTTGTTGGATATGTATGTGATTTGCAAACATTTTCTCCTAATCTTTAGGTTATGTTTTTATCCTCTTAACAGAGTCTTTTACACTGCAAGCTTTTAATTTTGATGAAGTTCACTTTATTGATTTTTTTCTTTTTAGATTGTGCTTTTAGTGACATATCTAAGAACTCTTCACCAAGTCCTAGATACTGAAGATTTTCTCCTCTGTTTTTTTCTAAAAGTATTATGTCTTACATTTAAATCAATGATCCAATTTGAGCTAATTTTTATATAAGGTATGAGATTTAGGTAAAGCTTCATAATTTTGCTCATGAACATCCAATTGCTCCAGCAACAGTTACTGAAAAGACTATCCTTCCTCCACTGGCTTGCACCTTTGTCAAAAGTCAGCTAGCCATACTTTTATGGATCTATTTCTAGGTTCACTATTTTGTTCTACTGATCTATGTGTGTCCCTCTGCCAATACCACAGTCTTGATTATTGTAGCTGTTTAATAACCTTAATATCTGATAGAGTAATTCCTACTTTATTCTAGTTTCTTTGCCTTTCCATATAAATTTTATAATAATCTTACTATAGCTGTAGGAATCCTTGCTGCGATTTTGATAGGAATTGCATTTAACAAGTATATCAATTTGTGGAGTATCTGACATCTTTACTATGTTGAGTCTTCAATCCACGAACATATTATGTCTCTCCATTTAGTTAGATCTTCTTTTATTTTTTTTATCAGCATTTTGTAGTTTTCAGCATAAAAGTCTTAGACAACTTTTGTTAGATTTATATCTAAGTTTTTTTTTTTTGAATGATTGTAAATGGTATTGTATTTCTGTTTCCATGTGTTTACTGCTGGCATATAGAATTACAGTAGATTTTTTATTTTTTATTTTTATTTTATTTTATTTCTTTTTTCTTTTTTTTTGTGACCGGTAAGGGGATCGCAACCCTTGGCTTGGTGTTGTCCGCACCACACTCAGCCAGTGAGTGCACTGGCCATCCCTATATAGGATCCAAACCCACAGCGGAAGCGTTGCTGCGCTCCCAGCGCTGCACTCTCCCGAGTGAGCCATGGGGTCGGCCCTTTATTTTTATTTTTAAATAAATGACCGGTAAGGGGATCTATTGTCTTAACCCTTACTTAGGGTTGTCAACACTGCTCTCTCCCAAGTGAGCTAACCAGCCATCCCTATATAGGGATCCAAACAAACAGCCTTGGTGTTATCTGTACCACACTCTCCCAAGTGAGCCACAGGCCGGCCTCTAGAATAATGATAGATTTTTGTACGTTGATCTGATATCCCGCAACTTTGCTAAACTCATTTTTATTATGACTTTTTGGTAGATTCCTTTGGACTGTCTATATAGATCTCTATGTCATCTGTAAATATAAACTGTTTTATTTCTTTCTTTCTTATCTTTATGCTTTTTATTTCTTTTTCTTCTTAATGTGCTGGCTAAAACTTCCAGTAGTATGCTGAATAAGAGTGATTCAAGTCAATCTCCTTGCCTTGTTTCTTAGGGGGAAAGCACTCAGCAGGTAATTTTAAATAAATCACTTTTGCTGGTATAATGATGAGCTCATAAAATATTGTTTAGGTACTAACAAACCACTCTCTAGCTGAAGAAAAAATATAAAGCAGAAGCCCCAATCATGGGAGATTATTATGAATTCTCTTGGACCATGATTTGATCCTGGGAAATTCATTTCTATCATTATATATTCATATTCTCAATTAAGCCAAGGCTAGGACTTAAAAAAAACAAAACTCATTTTTTTCAGCTTTATTGAGATACAATTCACATACAAAATTCAGCCAGTTAACATGTATATTTCAGTGGTTTAAAAACCACTAGATTTCACAGTGTGTAAATGTTCTAATTTTAAAAGATTTTCTTCATCCCAAAAAAGAAACTGTGCACCCATTAGCAGTTGGTCTCCATTTCTGTTCTCCCATCCTCCACCTCAGCCCCTAGTAACCACTAATCTACTTTCTGTCTCCACGGAGTTGCCTATTCTGGACATTTTACTTAAATAAAATCATACAATATGTAGCACTTGTGACTGGCTTCTTTTACTTAGCATAATGTTTCCAAGGTTCATCCATCTTGTAACATATATATAAGTATTTCATTCTTTTTTGTTGCCATTACATATTCAACTGAATGCATATACTGCATTTGTTTATCCATTCATCAGTGGATGGACAATTAGGCCGTTTCCACTTCTTGACTATTATGAATAAAGCCATTTCATGGTTTGGATTTCCATTTCCCTAGTGACCAATGATGTTTCGCATCTCTTCATGTGCTGATGGACCATCTGTATATCTTCTCTGGAGAAATGTCTATTCAATTCCTTTGAACATTTTTTGATTGGGATCTCTTTTATTGCTAAGTGGTAAGACTTCTTTATATATTCTGGATACAAGTCCCTTGTCAGATATTTGATTTGCAAACACTTTCTACCATTCTGTGGGTTGTCTTTTCACTTTCTTGATACTGTCCTTTCATACACAAAAGGTTTTAAATTTGATAAGTCCAATTTATCTATTTTTTCTTGTCACTTGAGCTTTGTTTTATCTAAGAAACCATAGTCTAACCCAAGGTCATGCAGACTTATTCCTTGGTTTTGTTCTAGGAGTTTTAAAGTTAGAGCTAGATCTATGATCCGTTTTGAGCTAATTTTCATATATGGTGTGAGGAAGAGGCCAACTTTATTCTTTTGCTTGTGGATATCCAGTAGTCCCAGTACCATTTGAAAAGACTGTGGTTTTCCCACTGAATTGTCTTGGCACCCTCGTCAAAATCAATTCACCATGAATGTATGAATTTATTTCTACACGTGCAAGTCTATTCTCTTGCTCTATATGCTTATCCTTATTCTAGTACCATACTGTCCTCATGACCGAAACTTTGTAGTAAGTTTTGAAACTGGGAAGTGTGAGTCCTCCAACTTTGTTTCTTTTTAAGATTGTTTTGGCCATTCTGGTTCCCTTGCATTTCTGTATGAATTTTAGGATCAGTTTGCCAATTTCTCGAAACAACAGTAACAAAAACTTTGTTGGGATTTTCACTGGGATTGTGTTGTAGATCAAGTTGGGAAGTACTGCCAATATAAAGTTTTCCTATCCATGAAACCAGGATGTCTTTCCATTATTTAATTTCTTTCAACAATGTTTTATAGTTTTCAGTGTCCAAATCTTGCACCTCTTTTGTTAAATTTATTCCTAAGTATTATATTCTTTGGGGGGGGTTTTATATATGGAATCATTTCCTTAATTCCATCGTCAAGCTGTTCATTGCTAATGTATAGAAATACAATTGATTTTTGTTTGTTGATTTTGTATACTGTCACATTACTGAATTTTTTTATTAGTTCTAATTTTTTAATAAGACTCCTTAGGATTTTCTATATACAGGATCTTATATCATCTGCAAAGACAGATACTTTTAGTTCTTACTTTCTAACCTGGATACCTTTCATTTCTTTTTCTTTAGTGACTGCTCTGGCTAGAATCTCAAGTATAATATTGTATAGAAGTGGCAAAAGAAAACATGCTTGTCTTGTTTCTGATTTTAAGTGGAAAGCATTCCATCTTTCTCGATTAAGTAGAATGTTAGCTGTGGGCTTTTTGTAGATGCTCTTTATTGAGCTGAGAAACTTGCCTTCTATCGTTGAAGGCTTCTATCATGAAAAGGTGTTGTTTTTTGTTAAATGGTATTTCTCTGTCTACTGAGATGAACATGTGGCTTTTGTCCTTTGTTCTACTAATATGGTGTATTACATTGACTTATGTTTGGATGTTAAATCAACCATTCTTGGAATAAATTTCACTTGGTCATGGTGTATAATCCTTTTTATATTGCTGGATTTGGTTTGTTCGTACTTTGTTAAGAATTTTTATAACTGTACTCATAAGGTATAGTAGTCTGTAGTTTTCTTGTGATGTTTTGGTTTTGGTATCAGGGTATCGTGGCCTCACAGAAGGAGTTGGGAAGTACTGTCTCCTCTTTTATTTTTTGGAACACTTTGTGAAGAACTGCTATTACTAAAAAACTCATTATTGGGCCGAGCCTGTGGCGCACTCGGGAGAGTGTGGCGCTGGGAGCGCAGCAGCGCTCCCGCTGTGGGTTCGGATCCTATATAGGGATGACTGGCCCGCTCACAGCACTCACCGGCTGAGCGCGGTGTGGCCGGTCTCAAAAAAAAAAAAAAGGACAAAAAACAAACAAAAAAACTCATTATTAAGTAAATTTTTAAATGTAACAAAAAATAGTAAGAACAGTATCACGAGTCCCCATGTATCCTTCCACACAACTTCAATAATTATGAACAGTCTGCTATTCTTATTTCACCTACATCCCTTCCACTAACATCTTACTCTTTTGGGGGACTGAAATTATTTTAAAGCAAATCCTAGACATATTGTTTCCTCCTTAAATACTTCTATATATATCTCTAACAGATAAAGACTTCTTTTTTTTTTAAATAACCAGAATTTAATTATTTCACCTAACAAAATTAGCAGTGACTTCTAATGTTATCTAATACCTGATCCATGCTTAAATTTCCCCAAATGTTTCAAAAATAATTTTTAGAACTAGTTTGTTTGAATCAAGATCCAAAAAAGGCCCAATACTGTATTTAGTTGATACAACTCTTTTAATAACGGCCTACTTCTCCCTTTTCCCCCCATGGCATTCATTTATTTGATGAAAAATAAAGTCAATTTATCCTCTAAAAATTTTCCATGATCAAGTTTTGGCTGCTGCATCCTAATGTATCTGTTAAACTCATTCTTCTATCCTTCATACTTCTTTAAAACTGGGAGTTATATCTAAATTGACGCTGCTGTAAACTTACAATTGCGTAGTATTAGAAGACACTTAATGTCTGGCTGTCCCACTTTTAGTGCTAATATTGATCAGTGGGTTCAGGTGCAGCAGGCATGATGCATCCGTTATAAGCCCCTCATAAACATTTACCTGATGGTTTTAGCAACTATTGACAGTTTGTGACTAGGTACATTATTTCAGCAGAAATTGCAACATGGTGGTGATTTTCTATTCTTTCAGTTCTTCCAAGGCTAGGGTTTTTACCTTCACAATTCTAGACTCCAGGTCTATGATGCCCAATTAGAGTGGCACATCTTCCAGGTGCCATTGTGGAAGCCCTGGGGTATTTTTGCTTGTCAGTGGTTGAGGCCCCTCCTGGCATTTATAGCAGAGAACAGAGATGCTGGATACTCTACAACTCACGGCAGAGTTCCAAACAGTGAAGAATGACTTGCTTCCCACACGACTTTTGAATGTCTTGAGGGACACTCACGGAGGTGTAAAGCCTACATAAATTACCTGAGTTTAGGACTATTTTATATGTGAACACAAAGTATTTTCCTATTGTTTTAATACAAACACATTTTATCAGGAATATAATTATGATATAATCGAAGAAACACTGTCCAACCACTATTTTGTTCACAATTCTCCTAAGAGTTGTTCATCATTTCAGAAAAGTCATGTAATAGCAACAGTTTTGTGGTATTTGAGTTGCTGATACAACACATCTGTATAAGCCAGCTTTTGCCACTGTTCAAGATAATTTCACATACAGGTGTCAATTATCTGACTATGTTCTTCAGTATAATCATGCTTAGGCACCTAGACACTGAATACACATTATCATCTTATTAATTACTCTCTTTTTATTTCTCACTGACATTGTATTCAGGACTTTATAACTGATTTCTTTTGAAATGTGCATTAGGTAAGGTAGATTACCTATGAATTCCACTTCAATAGTAAAGGATAGCTCATAGAATATTTGTTTTGAAATGGGCAATGGGTCTAACAGAGCTGAGAATTACTACTTACTTCAGGCCTGAAAATCTTCCCCAACTTGATCACCACCCTGGGCTTATTCTTAAATACTGCCACCATACTCTGGTTAGATCACAGCCAGAGTGCTGTGCAGGGAGTGAAGACACCTGGAGCCCAGCCCTGGCTCTGCCTCTTTATTAGTGGCTGGTGACCCTAGGCAGTCATCTTACCTCTAGCTCCCTTCTATAAAATAAAGAGGTTAGATCAGACAAGCTGTTCCCAACCTTTTCAACCACTTTTTATTGTTCTCCACTGTCTCCATAGGACCCAGTAGTTTTGAAGACTTTGCTAAATAGACTTGCCAATTATTACCTGTAATAATTAAATTGATTTCCCATTTTTAACTAACCAAAGGTATATAACTGTAAATGAGAATAAAATAACAAAGGTAGTTAACATTTATTGAGTGCTTATTATATGCCCCACAGTCAACTCTCCCCACTAACTGTACCAACTCTACCATTACTACCACATTATGGGCTCCAAACTGGAAGTAACGTCTTAGCTAGAGACTAGGGTCCCCTGGTCCTTGTCTCCTCCCTCAGAGCAGAAGTCTCCAGTCCTAATGCTGCCATCCTAATCTGCAAAGACCTTGGATGTGACTTGCTCATACCCCATGCTGTATTGGAAAATTCCTGAAGTTGTTAGATAGGTAGGAAGACTGCAAAGAAATGAAATGACATGAAATGAAATGGGAAAAATACTGGGAGTATATCCCCTCTGAGAAAGTACTTCTGCATCTTTCCATTTTGTTAAAAATCCTGGCCCAGGGCCTTGAACAGACAAAGAGCTCTGGAATAAATAACTGTGAATCTGGTCAGAAACCCCAGACTACTGCACACAAGCCCCAGAGGCACTGACCCTTGGGTAGAGTCAGGGGCTCTGTGTCACCTCTAGAAAGGCGACAGGCAGCCTTAAGATGTTGGGTAGTTAGAGTGACTAGTAGCAGTGCAAGAACTTACAGCTCCACTTAGGTCTTCACTTTCTGCCTCCATGCACCAAGACTTTGACAATTTTGTTGAAAATGCATGGGGGTGAGAGAGGGGGACAAGAGGCAGGATGGGAATGGTTGGCTGGAATCCCTCTGCAGAAGCATGGACTGCCCACTGGGGGCTCTGTACTCACCAGGGAGGCTGCCGGCTGGTGTGTGGTTGGTGTGTGGGAATCCGAAGTGGGTCTACCTCTCTGGCAGTGGCAGGGGGGAACTCCCGGTGGGGACTGTTTAAATCAGCCTTGTCCCACTGCTCATGGATAGGTGTGATGATTCCAGCTACAATACGGGACCGAAGCTCCTCACTGTTCTTGTAGGTCCTGCAGGAAGTAGACGAGGAGTCAACTGACTGCAGTTGTCTGGCAACCCTATATGCAGTATTCTGGTGGCGGCGATGGCAGCAGCCACCCTGATTGCTCTTGGTGTTGCGCTTGGCCTGTTTGCAAGGGCGGGAACAGGCAGTCCGGCGAACCTGGGTGAGGGGGGCAACAGCCCCGTGCTGCCTTTGAGATTTGGGCCTAAACTTCTTAGGCATCTGAGTTGCCCCTCCTCGCTTACCACCCCATTAGAAAGAGGTGAGGGTATAGGGGCACAGGGCCTGATTGGCTACTCTTCTGACCCCACCCCCACTTCACCTTTCCCTCAGCTTCATTGTGTGTTCATCACGTGTCACAGGAAGGGTCATGGAAAGCAAAATCTCCATGGGGAGGATGAACCAAGTTCCTGGTCTGGGTAGGCAAGGCTCTAGGGGTTCAAGGTCCAGTTCTGTCACTAACTCAGGGCTCTTAGGAAGGCTGCCCCTACCGTCTGTCCCATCCTGCCTGGGCCTATTTTCTCTGCCTGTGAGAGACAAGTAATGTGAGCTACAGCTGAGGTGCTGAGGCAGGCTGAGGTAACAGGGAGTGGGCAGGACTCTAGGGTTCTTAAAAAACTAGTATTTTAAAATGAGCCACGTCCTGGGCCATAAAGGAAACCTCACAAATTTAAAAGAACTGAAATCAACAACTATGTTCTCTGACTACCTGGAATCATACCAGAAATCAAAAAAGAAAGTTAGTCTCTAAATACATGGAAATTAAGGAACACACTTCCAAATAATCCAAGGATCAAAGAGGAAATCCTGAAAAAAATACATAGCACTGAATTAAAATGAAAATACAATGTATTAATATATGTGGGATATACCAAAAGCATTGTTGAGAGGAAACTTTATACCAGTAAAAGCTTACATTAGAAAAGAGGAAGGAACTCAAATCAATAATCAAAATTCTGACCTCAAGAACCTAGAAAAATGTGGAGTACACCATAAAGCAAATATATTTCACAGGGCCTAGTTTCTTGTACTTTCAGGTTTAGTCTTAACTTCTTAAAAGTACATATAAAATGTTGACCTTGCAAAAAACAGGAAATTTTCCCTAGGCTATAGTCTCTGTTGTAAGATAAAGAATTGTAACATAGCAAGGCTGCTGGTTAAAAGACAGACAAGTTACTAATTGATATGTAAAGATACTGGGAAGCTGCTGTAGGGAGAAGGTATATTTGCTAAGATCAAGCTTTTGTTGATGGATCACTTAAATTGACTTATAGAATGTCACTTTGCTTGTTTTATTGAATGTTACCAGCCTGTATTGTTAAACTATAACCCCACCTATGTTCCCTTCCTGTAACTTCCTGGTCTGGAGAATAAATGTGGGAAGAGAACCCCAATTCGTGCTTAATTTCCTAAATGAAAGGAATGCCTCTCTCTTGAGGGTTCTGGGAGATTAACCACTTTGGGGCTTCTCACTGCTCAGAAGAGATGGGCTTTGAGTAATCCTTTGTGGCTCCGTCACCCAGGGGTAAAGGGGTGACAAATCCGTGGCAGATAAAGCAACAGAAAAAGACAAATTAAACACAAAGTAAGCAGAAATAAGGAAGTAATAAAGATGAGAGCAGAAATCAGTAAGACAGAAAACAGGAAAACAATAGAAAAAAATAATAAAACAAAAAGCTGGTTCTTCAAAAAGAAATGAATAAACTTTATAAACTTCTAGCAACACTGACAAACATAAAAAGAGAGAAGACACAATCACCAATATCAAGAAACAGGATATCACAACAGATCCGTAGCCACTGAAAGGATAATAAAAGAATATTAAGAACAACTTAATTAAACAACTTATAATAGACCAATTCTTTAAAAACCACAAACTATAACAACTCAGTCAAAAATCAAAGGATAATCTGAATAGCTCTATTAAAGTAACTGAAGTATACTTAAACACCTCCAAAAAAGAACTCTCTAGACCCAGGTGATTTCAGTGGAGAATTCTAACAAACATTTTTTTTTTTTTTTTTAAAAGATGACCGGTAAGGGGATCTTAACCCTTGACTTGCTGTTGTCAGCAGCACGCTCACCCAGTGAGCTAACCGGCCATTCCTATATGGGATCCGAACCCGTGGCCTTGGTGTTATCAGCACCGCACTCTATCGAGTGAGCCATGGGCCGGCCCTCTAACACACATTTAAAGAAGAATGAACACAACACTAGTTTTAAAGTCACTTCCAGAAAATATAAAGGGAGGGAACATTTCCCAATTAATTTCATGAGGTCAGTATTATTCTGTTATAAAAACCAGACAAAGAAAGTACCAAAAAACAAACGAAACGAAAGAAAATAAACTACAGATCAGTATCTCCTATCAACTTAGATGAAAAATAAAAATGTATAAAAAGAATTATACACTATAGTTAAGTGAAATTTATTCTATGTATCCAAGGCTGGTTCAATATTCACAAATCAATCAATGTAATCTATCATATAAATAAGGTAAAGAAGAAAAATCTTATGATCATATCAATTGATGCATTTGACAAAATCCAACATGATAAATCCATTATGATAAAAACTTTCATCAAACTAAGAACGGAGGGGAACTTCCTCAACTTGATAAAGAGCATTTACAAAAAACCTACAGATAACAATATACTTAATGGTGAAACACTGAATACTTTGCCCCTTAGATTGGGAAAAAGGCAAAGATCTTCTTTCACACCACTCTTATTTAACATAATACTGGAAGTTTAAGATACTGCAATAAGGCAAGAAAAAGAAAAGGCATAGAGATTAGAAAGTAAGGAATAAAGCTGTCCATATTTGCAGATGACATAACAGTCTACATTGAAATGCCCAAGGAATCTATTTAAAAAACCTCCTAGAGGGCCGGCCCGGTGGCGCACTGGATAGTGCGCCGCTTGGGAAGCACAGCGGCGCTCCCGTCCGAGGGTTCGGATCCCACAAACCGCCCGGCCCCCACCCCCCCCGCGC
>NW_007728826.1:240734-247070 GCF_000696425.1 Galeopterus variegatus
AAAAAAAAAAAAAAAAAAAAAAAAAAAAAAAAAAAAAAAACCTCCTAGAACACCTTGCGTTCAGCAAGGTAACAGGATTCAAGATCACTACACAAAAATCAACTGCATTTCTATACACTAACAAAGGAACATTTGAAAACCAAAACTAAGAACTGAATACCATTTATAATCACTGTCCTCAATCTGTCCACCCCCGCTTAAAAAAATAACAAAACATGTACTGGATCTACATGCTGAAAATTACAAAATGATAATGACAGAAATCAAATAAAACCTAAATAAATGGAGAGACATACTATGTTCATAGCAAAAATGTCAATTCTCCCCAAACTGATCTATAGGTTTAATACAACTCCTATCAAAATCCCAGCAAGGTTTTTTATAGACATTGACAAGCTTATTCTAAAGTATACATGGAAAAGCACAGACCCTAGAATAGCTAAAACTATCTTAACAAAGAAGAAAGTGGGAGAAATCATTCTACTCAATGTTAGGGCCTACCATATATATACCTACAATAACCAATACTGACAGATTAATATTGGGAGAGGAATAGACATATAGATCAATGGAAAAGAACAGAGCTACCAAAGACAGATCCATACTTGTACAGACAACTGATTTGTGACAAAGTTGCAAAAGCAATTCAATAAAAGAACAACAAATGGTACTGGAGCAACTGGACATCCATAAGTCAAAAAATGAACCTTGGCCTAAACTCTACACAGATCACGTTCCTACATAGAACTCAGAACCTTGGAGACTGTGCTGCTTCCCTGACCAAGCTGGGTGGAGGGTAAATCTAACTCCTCTTTCTTTTCAATCAGATGACCTGTTTGATGAAGACCTCTGATCTTCCTAGGTAGTTACAGAACTCAGGCTGAATTAAAATACACATCAAGTCCTGAAGGAGAAGTTCTTGTACAATTTCTAAGCCTTGGTAGAACAACTGCCATTTTGGTGGTGGCAAAAGACAGCTTATCTTTCTGATACAGAAAGAGCATGGCAGAAAGAACAAAGTAGGTTTATGATCCTTGGCAAATCATAGTTTGATCTCCCAGGGCACAAATTCCTACCTAGAAGACGTGAGACATGCCACAACGACCTAACAAGGAAAGCCACATGGTGGACAGTGACTCGGTGTTGCTGGCTGAAAGGCAGAGGAGTCAGGGAGGGCCTCTGATCAGGAGGCAGACCCACACCTCAGCTCTCAGACCCTCGGTTTCCATGGAGATGATTCCTGGTGATCATATTTTTTTTTCCTTTGCATATTTACTAAGAGCTGGACCCAGCACTAAACATTCTATGTGCTTTTGTGCTGACGTCTCATTTGGTTCTTAGAAAAACACTCTGAGATAGTACTACTGTGTCCCTCATTTCACATTATTCAAAAAAAGAAAACAAAACACACCTTCCCCCTCACACCCAACTCCCCCAAAAAATGTATTTAAAAAAAAAACAAATGGAGGGGCCGGCCCGGTGGCGCACTGGATAAGTGCGCCGCTCGGGAAGCGCAGCGGCGCTCCCGCCCGAGGGTTCGGATCCCACATACAGACCGGTTCCCGCTCACTGGCTGAGCGAGGCGCGGGAGCAGCACCGAGGGTTGCAATCCCGTTGCCGGTTCCCGGTCCGGTATGGGGGCAACACTGAGGGTTGCGATCCGTTGCCGGACACGGAAAAAGACAAAAGACAAAAAAAAAAAAAAAACAAATGGAGATACTATCCCCAATTCTCTCAGTACTCCTGGGGAGACTAAATGCTCTAATGAACACAAATGACCTACACAGTTCCTACTTCCACTGGTTTTGTCAATTCCTCTGCCAATGGAATTCAAGAATGAAGAAGTCAAGAGAGAGACCACACTCCAAATGTCCTTCCCTTGACCCCTTAAGGGGGCCGGGCATCTCGTGGTGTGTGCAACATGCAGAAAGAGCAGCTCTTTGCCAATGCCAGGCCTCGCATCACTTCTGTCCTTCGTTCTTCCATCCATAATATCCAAAACAGACCCAAGCCCTGTCCTCAACGAGATCACGGGCTAGTAGGGAAGACTAACTCTAAGAAGCTAATTACAAAATACCTACTTATTAAATGCTTAAAAGGATGATGTGAAACACTAAACATGGGGGCCAGAGAGGCTTCTCCGAGGACCTGACATTTAAAACAGAACCAAAGGATAAACAGGAGTTGGCTGTGTGAGGTCGGGGAGAACACTCTAGGCAGAGGGAAGAAGTCTGAACGAGGGAAGAGGAGAATGACATGTGGCTGAGGCACATGAACTAAGGGGAAAGTGGCACAGGATGAAGTTGCAGGGGTAGGTGCTAGGCTTTATGGTCTCATAAGGATTTTATTCTTTATCCTAAGCACAATCAACAGTCACTGAACGTTGTATTTTTAAATAATTTTTAAAAAATTTTAATTGTGGTAAAATACACATCAAACTTACCATCTTAATTATTTTTAAGTGCACCATTCAGTGGTATTAAATACATTCATACTGCTGTGCAATCAACATTATCATCAATCTCCAGAACTCTTTCCATCTGGCAAAACAAACTCTGTACTCATTAAACAATAGCTCCCCAATCCCCTCTTCACCTAGTTCCAGGTAACCACCGTCTACTTTCTGTCTCTATGAATAGAGTATGACTACTCTAGGTATCTCACATAAGTGGAATCATATGGTATTTGTCTTTTTGTGACTGGTTTATTTCACCTAGCATAATGTCCTCAAGATTCACCCATGTTGTAGCATGTGTCACAATTTCTTTCCTCTTTGAAGCTGAATAATATTCTATTGACAGATGTCCATCTGTCACTGGACACGTAGGTTGCTTTCATCTTTTGCCTATTTTGAATAATACTTCTATGAACATGGGTATATAAACACCTCTGCAAGACCCTGCTTTCAATTCTTTGCTACACTTTTTTCTATAGTGGTTGCACCATTTTACATTCCCACCAATGGTGCACAAGGGTTCCAATTTCTCCATATCCTCACCAACAAATGTTTATTTTCTGTTTTTTTTTTTTTTTTAATAGTAGCCATCCTAATGGGTGTGAGGCGGTATCACTGAAAGGTTTTAAGCAAGCATTGTAACCATGATCTGATCTATGTTTTAAAAAGACTGATCCAACTGCTATGTGGGAAACCCCCAGGAGGATAGCAAGCAGGAGAATATATAAGTGATTTCACACAGAAGCTGTATGGAAGAGAGAAGGAGATGAAGAGGAGTGGCCAGAATGATGGAAGTGGGTAGTTTGAAAGTCTGAGAGGAGTGGAATGGGTTTAAAACAGTTATTACTGATTAGATGCAATTAAGTACAACAGGGCTTCTGGGCAATTATGAGGTTCAGTTAAGGTCTGATGACTGTGAATGCACAATACTAAGCTTACTCTAAAACCCTGAGGAGGTAATGAGGATGGGGAAAAAGTTCCTAAAAAGGAATAAAGCAGAAATAAAAGGTTAATGTGCATATCAAATAGACAACTTCATTATGCTGATGAAAAAACAAACACTAATCCAAGTGCCTTTTTGGCAACGGATTTTTTTTTTTTTCTTCACTTTTTGTCTTTTTCCGTGTCCGGCAACGGATCGCAACCCTCAGTGTCGCCCCCGCACCGGACCGGGACCAGCAACGGGATCGCAACCCTCGGTGTTGCCCCCATGCCTCGCTCAGCCAGTGAACGGGAACCGGTCTGTATGTGGGATCCGAACCCTCAGCGGGAGTGCCACCACACTCCCAAGCGGCGCACTATAGCAGTGCGCCACCGGGCCAGCCCAATCCAAGTGCCTTTTCAACACAATACTTCAACTATATACATTCTCAGTGGGACATAATCAAAGAACAAAAGTGCTGGAAAGAAATCATTTGGAACTTTACTTAGCAGGTTCTTAATAGGTACTACTGTTAGCAGTTCAAAAACTATTTGTGTGTATTTTAGGATCAAGCACATGAGTAAATATACTGATGCTGTTGAGGATTGGGGTTCTCACTATAGAAGGAGAGAGATGTAAGTATGGAATAAGAGAAGAAGAATCCTGGCTGTTACACTAAAAACAGAGGTGTCAGTTTGATCTCATAATTTAAGGAAAAAAGCTTCCTATTTTTATACACTGAAAAGGCCTAGAATCATACCATTCTCCGAGGGTACTTCAAAAATTCATGGAAAAATTTGTATTACCTTTTAATTCTATTCTTCCGCAAACTTTTGAAGTACCCTCATATGATACCGATTATATAACATTCTAGAAAAGGCAAAACTACAGAGACAATAAGATCAGTGGCTGCCAGGAGTGAGGCGGAAGAAGTAATGAATGAAAGGAGCATAGAGCATAGAGGATTTTTAGGGCAGTCAAACCACTCTGTATGATACTATAATGGTGGATACACATTAAACATTTGCCCAAACCCTTAGGATGTACAACACCAAGAGTGAGACTGTGGACTCTGAGCAATAATGATGTGTCAATGTAGGCTAGATTGTAACAAATGCACTGCTCTGGTGCAGGATGTTGTGGGGAAAGGCTTTGGGTGGGCCCAGCAGGAGGTATACGGGAACTCTCTATACTTTCTGCTCAATTTTGTTGTGAAACTAATATTGTTCTAAAAAATAAATTCTATTAAAAAAAAAAAGTTGGGGGGCCGGCCCGTGGCTCACTCGGTAGAGTGCGGTGCTGATAACACCAAGGCCGTGGGTTCGGATCCTATATAGGGATGGCCGGTTTGCTCACTGGCTGGGCGTGGTGCTGACAACACCAAGCCAAGGGTTGAGATCCCCTTACCGGTCATCTTTTTAAAAAAAAAAAAAAAAAGTTGGGGGTAGAGTGGGGATCTGATTAGCCACACTTCCTTCTAGGAGCCTACTTTAACTGAATCACTTGGCCTGGCCCCACCTCTACTCTGTAGCCACTGTAACACTTGTGGATTCTTGATTGCATCATTTTATTTCATGTGGCATTTCCTATGTGAGTATTCTTTTCAAATAAATTAGCAACAGAAAGGAGAATTGAGAGGTGACTATGCCTAGGAGTAAAGGATTCTTCTGTTCACCTTCCTTGATTTTTCAGGACACTTCCACTCCATTCCTTATATCTTGCCATTAATTCTCTTCTTTTTCTTTTCTTTTTTCCCTTTTTGTCTTTTTTACTGACCGGTAACGGGATTGCAACCCTCGGTGTCACGCCCGTACCGGGGACCGGCAACGGGATCACAACCCTCGGTGTTGCGCCCGCACTGCACTCAGCCAGTGAGCAGGAACTGGTCTTCACATGGGATCTGAACCCTCGGCGGGAGCGCCGCCGCACTCTCAAGCGGCACACTCTCCAGTGCGCCACCGGGCCGGCCCAGTTCTCTTCTTTTTCCCAGAGAAAAGACATCATTTAGAAGTACCTGTGGAAGTCGCCCAGGTGTTCTGCATCGATATAATCGGCCAAGTTCAGGGTCAAGTCTGTCACTTGCTGTGAGCCATATTCCTAGAAAAATGAAAATAGAAAATGAGAGACTGAGTATATTTCTGGGCTAATGAATGTGTGGGTGGGAGGACAGCAACAATGAAATATTCAACCTAAGGAAATACTCACATATGTGCACAAAGAGACATATATAAGAACTGTTTGCAATATATGAAATACCCTCCTAATGCTTGGGGACTTCTTTGACTTAGGAATATTGTCTTTCTAAGGCAGAGGACAGGAAACCCACTTCCCAGGCTTTTTCACAGCTCTGGCACAGGCATGTAATTGAGGTGTCAAATGGATGCACAACTCTGACTTGGAGGTGAGCAACATGTAGAAGCAGGCCCAGCAAGGTGCAGATATCTTGCTGTAATGGATTGAATTATATCCCCCCAAAACTCAATGAAGCTTGAATTGTGTCCCACAAGTTTTATGTATTAGAAACTTAGCCCCCACTGTGACTGTTAACAGGGTGGGAACTCCTATTATGGTAATTGTAAGATGGGGCCTTGAAGAGGTGATTGGGTTGTAGGACCATGCAGTAATGGATGGATTAAAAATGGTGGTCAGGGGCGTGGTTCTAAGGGCTTTAAAAGAAGAGGAGAGTCTCTCTTGCTCTCTCTGCTTCCACCATCTTGCAATGTGAAACCCCTGGGTCACTGTCACCACCCCCAGATGGACTTTGGACTTCCCGGCCTCAGAAACTGTAAGCAATAAGTTTCATTTTCTTAATAAATTACCCAGTTCCAAGTATTTTGTTATAGCAACACAAAATGGACTGATACACTTGCTAATGAGGATAGCAGCAGAAGCCACATCAGTGGCTGATTAAAAGGGGCACCAGGGCTGGCAGTACCAGCCAGTACCTAAAGCTTGCGGG
>NW_007728826.1:247756-304999 GCF_000696425.1 Galeopterus variegatus
TTGCCGAGGTGACAGAGCAAGTGTGATTACCACCTAAATTTACCTTAGTTCTTACACTTGAGTGCAGGGTGGTGTATGTTGGGTCTTCACCTTTTATTTTCACAGGAAACTCACTTTATTTGATATATTCTTACTTGATTTTGTTTCTCGATTTAACTCCAGCTTTTATCATATGACATTGAATCCAGACATATGGTCTGCTTCCACCATCTTGCAATGTGAAACCCCTGGGTCACTGTCACCACCCCCAGATGGACTTTGGACTTCCCGGCCTCAGAAACTGTAAGCAATAAGTTTCATTTTCTTAATAAATTACCCAGTTCCAAGTATTTTGTTATAGCAACACAAAATGGAATAATACAGAAAATTGGTACCAGAGAAGTGGGGTGTTGCTAATAACAAATACTTGAAAATGTGGAAGCAGCTTTGGAACTGGGTGTTAGGCAAAGGTTCGAGGAGTCTGGAGGACTCAGAAGAAGACAAAAAGATGAGGGGAAGTTTGGAATGTCTTAGAGACTGGTTACATGGTGGCAAGCAGAATGCTGATAGAAATATGGACTGTAAAGAACATCCTAAGGAGATCTCAGATAGAAATAAGAAGGAATTTATTGGAAACTGGGGCAAAGATCACCCTTACTATGAACTGGAAAAGAACTTGGCTGCATTGTGTCCATGCCCTAGGACTTTGTGAAAGTTGGAACTTAGGAGCTGTGAAGCAGAGTACTTGGTGGAAGAAATTTTTAAGCAGCAAAGCATTAAGGAAGCTGCATGGCTACTTGCAACAGCCTACACTGAGTTATGGTGGCAAAGGCAAGATGTAAAGCCAGAATTTAAAAGGGAAGCAGGGCGTAAAGATTTGGAAAATTTGCAGGCTGGCTATGTGGTAGAGAAGCAGAGAGCATTTTCAGAAGAAAAATCCAATGGTGCTAAGAAGATTAGCACAACAGAAAGGGATTATCAAGAGAAAGGGGAAAAGGCCCTGAAGGCATTGCAGAAGCCTCTGGGGCCAACCCTTCCATTACAGGCCCAAAAGCCTAGGGAGATAGAATGGTCTTGGGGAACAGGCCTGAGGCACACTCGACAGGCTCGCAGCCCAGGGCCACCTCGGGAAGCTGCTTCCAGCACCAGCACCCCAGCTGCTTTGGCTGCTTCAGCCATGACTAAATTGGCCCCAGGTGTAGCTGGACCTGCAGCTTTGGAAGATACAAGCTGGAAGCCTTGGTGGCGACCACGTGGTGCTAAGTCTTTAGGCTCACAGAATGCCAGAGCTGTGGAGGCTTGGGAGCCTCCACCTCAATTTCAAAGGATGTATGGAAAAGTCTGGGGGCCCAAGAAGAGATCTGTTGCAGGGGCAGAGTAACTGCAGACAACCTTCGCTAGAGCAATGCCAAGTGGAAACATGGGGTCAGAGTTGCAGCAGAGAAACCCTATCAGTGCCATGCCTAGTGGAGCCATGGGAGTGGTACTACCATAGAGGACCCAGACTTGTGGAGCTACCAGAGCAGAACGACAGCCTGGGAGAGGTGAAGTGTGGCTTTGAGCAGGAAAGCCATAGGAGCGGAGCGGCCCAAGGACTTGGGGACCCAACCTCCACACCAGCATGCAGAGGAGGTCGAACATGGAGTCAAGGTACCTGATTCACCAGCCTCGAGATTTAATGTGTGCCCTGCTGGGTTTCAGACTTGTTTGGGACCTGTTACACCTTTCTTTTGGCCTATTTTTCCCTTTTGGAATAGGAATATGTACCCTATGCTTGTCCCACCACTGTATCTTGGAAGTAGATAACTTGTATTGACTTCACAGATGGGCTTTTGAACTTTGGACTTTTCAGTTGAGACAAATTAAGACTTTGGGGATGAAATGAATGTATTTGCACGTGAAAAGGACATGAGTTTTGGGGAGCCAGGGATGGAATGTAATGGATTGAATTATGTCCCCCCAAAACTCAATGAAGCTTGAATTGTGTCCCACAAGTTTTATGTATTAGAAACTTAGCCCCCACTGTGATTGTTAACAAGGTGGGAACTCCTATTATGGTAATTGTAAGATGGGGCCTTGAAGAGGTGATTGGGTTGTAGGACCATGCAGTAATGGATGGATTAAAAATGGTGGTCAGGGGCGTGGTTCTAAGGGCTTTAAAAGAAGAGGAGAGTCTGTCTTGCTCTCTCTGCTTCCACCATCTTGCAATGTGAAACCCCTGGGTCACTGTCACCACCCCCAGATGGACTTTGGACTTCCCAGCCTCAGAAACTGTAAGCAATAAGTTTCATTTTCTTAATAAATTACCCAGTTCCAAGTATTTTGTTATAGCAACACAAAAAACAGGCTCGCAGCCCAGGGCCACCTCGGGAAGCTGCTTCCAGCACCAGCACCCCAGCTGCTTTGGCTGCTCCAGCCATGACTAAATTGGCCCCAGGTGTGGCTGGACCTGCAGCTTTGGAAGATACAAGCTGGAAGCCTTGGTGGCGACCACGTGGTGTTAAGTCTTTAGGCTCACAGAATGCCAGAGCTGTGGAGGCTTGGGAGCCTCCACCTCAATTTCAAAGGATGAATGGAAAAGTCTGGGGACCCAAGAAGAGATCTGTTGCAGGGGCAGAGTAACTGCAGACAACCTTCGCTAGAGCAATGCCAAGTGGAAACATGGGGTCAGAGTTGCAGCAGAGAAACCCTATCAGTGCCATGCCTAGTGGAGCCATGGGAGTGGGACTACCATAGAGGACCCAGACTTGTGGAGCTACCAGAGCAGAACGACAGCCTGGGAGAGGTGAAGTGTGACCTTTGAGCAGGAAAGCCATAGGAGCGGAGCTGCCCAAGGACTTGGGGACCCAACCTCCACACCAGCATGCAGACGAGGTCGAACATGGAATCAAGGTACCTGATTCACCAGCCTCGAGATTTAATGTGTGCCCTGCTGGGTTTCAGACTTGTTTGGGACCTGTTACACCTTCCTTTTGGCCTATTTTTCCCTTTTGGAATAGGAATATGTACCCTATGTTTGTCCCACCACTGTATCTTGGAAGTAGATAACTTGTATTGACTTCACAGATGGGCTTTTGAACTTTGGACTTTTGAGTTGAGACAAATTAAGACTTTGGGGATGAAATGAATGTATTTGCACGTGAAAAGGACATGAGTTTTGGGGGGCCAGGGATGGAATGTAATGTGTTGAATTATGTCCCCCCAAAACTCAATGAAGCTTGAATTGTGTCCCACAAGTTTTATGTATTAGAAACTTAGCCCCCACTGTGACTGTTAACAGGGTGGGGACTCCTATTATGGTAATTGTAAGATGGGGCCTTGAAGAGGTGATTGGGTTGTAGGACCATGCAGTAATGGATGGATTAAAAATGGTGGTCAGGGGCGTGGTTCTAAGGGCTTTAAAAGAAGAGGAGAGTCTGTCTTGCTCTCTCTGCTTCCACCATCTTGCAATGTGAAACCCCTGGGTCACTGTCACCACCCCCAGATGGACTTTGGACTTCCTGGCCTCAGAAACTGTAAGCAATAAGTTTCATTTTCTTAATAAATTACCCAGTTCCAAGTATTTTGTTATAGCAACACAAAATGGACTGATACACTTGCTAATGAGGATAGCAGCAGAAGCCACAGGGGTCACATCAGTGGCTGATTAAAAGGGGCACCAGGGCTGGCAGTACCAACCAGTACCTAAAGCTTGCAGGTGGTGGCAGCAGCAGTGGTTTCACTGGCATGGTTTGGAGTACTGTTCCTGGAAGCCCAGCTCTGAACCTGTTTCAATGAGCTAGCCTGGCTCTCTTAATAAACCCTTTCTGCTTAAACTAACCTGAGGGGTTTTTGTTGTTTGCAACTAAGAACACTGTCTGATACAAGATTTAAATGTTCACCAAAAGGGAAAGGGATAAATAAATTATAGTATGATGAATACTACAGAGTAGTTAAAATGAATAAGGCATATCTATATGTATTTCTATATCAAGACCTCCAAAACATACTGAGTGAAAAAAAGCAAGGTGCAGTATAATACATACAGCAGGATTTTTTTTAAGATCACTCATAAACAACCAAGACAGAACTTAGCAAAAAGAAAGTCAGTGTCCTCATGGCCCTTACAGGCCAGTGGGAGAATACAGACATTAAAGCAAAGCACAAATAAGTACATAATTACAACCTGTGGAGGATACTAAAATTAATAAGCACATGTATTTCACAGGGCCTAACTTATAGCTTAGTGGGGCCATAGCCCCTAGTTTTAGAAGGGCCACAGCCCTGTAGTTTAGGGTATAGCCTAACCTTTTAGTTATTGCACATAGAAATGCTAAGCTTGGGAAAAGCAGAAAACTTTCCCAGGACTAAAGTCCCTGTTGTAAATAAAAAATTGTAACACAGCAAAAAAAAAAAGAAAAGAAAAGAAAATAAACCAGACATATGAACCAAACTCACTGTGTTTGAACTTCAGACAAAAGTTCAAAAAACCACGACCTGGGGACCTCCTGTTAGTGTCACCTTCAGGTCAGTGGCTGATTAAAAGGGGCACCAGGGCTGGCAGTACCAGCCAGTACCTAAAGCTTGCGGGTGGTGGCAGCAGCAGTGGTTTCCCTGGCATGGTTTGGAGTACTGTTCCTGGAAGCCCAGCTCTGAACCTGTTTCAATGAGCTAGCCTGGTTCTCTTAATAAACCCTTTCTGCTTAAACTAACCTGAGGGGTTTTTGTTGTTTGCAACTAAGAACACTGTCTTTTTTTTTTTTGTCTTTTTTCGTGTCCGGCAATGGATCGCAACCCTCAGTGTCGCGCCCGTACCGGACCGGGACCGGCAACGGGATCGCAACCCTTGGTGTCGCGCCCGCACCTCGCTCAGCCAGTGAGCGGGAACCAGTCTGTATGTGGGATCCGAACCCTCGGCGGGAGCGCCGCCACGCTCCCAAGCAGCGCACTGTAGCAGTGCGCCACCGGGCCGGCCCAAGAACACTGTCTGATACAAGATTTAAATGTTCACCAAAAGGGAAAGGGATAAATAAATTATAGTATGATGAATACTACAGAGTAGTTAAAATGAATAAGGCATATCTATATGTATTTCTACGTCAAGACCTCCAAAACATATTGAGTGAAAAAAAGCAAGGTGCAGTATAATACATACAGCAGGATTTTTTTTAAGATCACTCATAAACAACCAAGACAAAACTTAACAAAAAGAAAGTCAGTGTCCTCATGGCCCTTACAGGCCAGGAGAATACAGACATTAAAGCAAAGCACAAATAAGTACATAATTACAACCTGTGGAGGATACTAAAATTAATAAGCACATGTATTTCACAGGGCCTAACTTATAGCTTAGTGGGGCCATAGCCCCTAGTTTTAGAAGGGCCACAGCCCTGTAGTTTAGGGTATAGCCTAACCTTTTAGTTATTGCACATAGAAATGCTAAGCTTGGGAAAAGCAGAAAACTTTCCCAGGACTAAAGTCCCTGTTGTAAATAAAAAAAATTGTAACACAGCAAAAATGCTTGTTCTAAGGGCAGTTGTCCTTGGTGCGGCTAAACCTAATGATGGGAAAGTATGTGAGCTAAAGGCTTCAAGGCTGCAGGTTGGGGGATGTTCCTCATCTTGCCTTTGGCTGTTTCTTTGAGTTCCTGGGTAACTAAGTGTTGCCATAACAATTATCTCATTGTTCTTTTTGTAACCACCTGTGTTCCTTTTCTGTAACTTTCTTGCCTGGACAATAAAAACGGAGAGAAAACCTAATTTGGGGTTATTCCTAGGAATTCTTCTCCCTTGAAGAAATCACTCCTGGGATTAACCCCTTCTGGGCTTCTCACCGCTCTGGAAAAATGGGCTTTGAGTAATCCTTTGCATCTCCATCACCCTGGGAGAGGTGACAACAACCTGTGGAAGTACCAGGCAGGAAAATAAAATAATGGAGTAGAGAGGTATAATTTAGATTTTTCTGGCAAGTGGGGGTGGATACTCAGGACTAAACTTTTTGAGGAAGTGAAAAATGAGAGGGAGTTAGCCAGGCTGAAGGTGCAGGGTGTGTGTGCATGAGGTGGTAGATGGTGGAGGGAAAGAGCTTTCCAGCACATCAAACGTAAGGTGTAAAGGCTTCAAGGCAGCAGAGAACTTGTCTTATTTAAGGAACTAAAGTAGCTCACTGGGGCTACAACAAGTTTTCTTCTCCTGTGTTGGCACTGAATGGGTTTACCCTATTTAACCATGTCCCTGTTGATAGAACATCCCCTCTAACAGCAGGCAGTGAACATCTTTGTGCATACCTGGGATCTCACCTCAGGATAAAGTTCCAGAAGTGAGACCACTGGATAAAGCCTTCATGAACATTTATGGCTTTTGATCCATACTATCAAATGGGTTTCAAAAGGGCCATGCCAATATCCACTCCCATCAGCAGACCCTTTTGTGTCTCAGAGACTCACCAGCACATTGATGATCATGCTGTTCTCCACGGTGACAGCTTTCACAAGGAGCTTTCTAGACCCGTCCTTAGACTCATACCGGAGGACATACAGATCTTTATTATTATTCCACCCAGCAGGAAGCAGTTCTGATTTCTTATCACTGGGACCAGGCTGAGAAGACACCAAGGTTGAGAGGAGAAAGATCATAACCTCAGGACATAGAGCTATAAAGGACCTTACAGATAATCTAATCCCACCTCCTCACTTCACATATGAAGACATGGAGGTCAAGAGAAGTGACTTGTCCAAGGTCACACAGCGAGTTAGAGGTCTAGGACCCAGGTCTCTGGACTCCTGTTCTACTGCTCTTTCCCCCAAATCTGGCTGCCTTTATGGCACAGCACTGGAACCCATTAAGAATCTGCAGCGTTGGTATAATAATCACCTCCTCTCTATCTCCCTGCCAAGAATAAGGCAAATCATCTCAAAGGACACTGTGAAATTCTAAAGCAGTGTTTTCAAAGTTTGAACACTGGGCCACCTGCAACAGAGTCACCAAAGTGACTTATGTAGGCCCCCCCCACCCCCAACTGACTGCAGTGGTTTAACAAGAATGATGAACAATTTTCATACATACATAAAATGTAGCATATGTACAAGATAAAAAAGAATTATAAAATGGACATCTATGTAGCTACCACCAGCTTATGAAACAACATCACCGATACTGCTAAAGCCTTAGGTAGCATACCCAATGAATCTCCCTCTTTCCCCCTCAAGGGTCACCATTACCCATATTTTTAAAAATTTCTTTACTTTTCCTTAGAGTTGTATTATTATACATACAACCATAAAAACATACTGTTTCAAATGTTTTTGAATGTTATAGAAATGGCATCACTTCTGTCACTGCCTTTTTTATTCAATATTGTTTCTAGAGAGTCAGCCATGTCAATGCATTTAACTATAGGTGATTCACATTCACAGCTATACAGCAGTCCATCATATGAATAGGCTGCAATTTACCCATTCACTTGTTGATGGAGATCAAGAATGTTCCCAGTTTGTTATGCTATTATAAACAATGCCACTATGAACATTCTTGTGCATATCTGGTACACATGTGGATGAATTTCTATTGAGTACTCATATGCCTGGCGGAAGAATTTTTAATTTATCAGATAATGTCAGATTGTTTTCCAAAGAAGTACTGATTTACACTCCCACTAGCAATGGAAGGGAGCTCCTGTTGCTCCAAGTGGTCAGCAACACTGCTATTGTCCAACTTCTCAATTCTTGCCAACGTGGTAGGTGTAAAATACATCTTATTGTGAGTTGTGGTGTCTTCCTTTCTTTTCTTTTTTAATAATCCTAGGACTTTCCTTTTACACATTAAAATTTGAGAAATAGTTCCCAAATTATTTCTACAGTAAAACTAATACAGTGATATCTAGGTGCAGAAAGATTTCTTAAACAAGATGCATAAAAGAAAAAAAAATGCTGCCTTTGAGATTGTTCATAATTTTAAGCTTCTGTTCAACAACAGACACTACAGGCAAAGTTAGAGGGCAGGTTAGGAAGAGATATTTGTCATGGCTTCAAATAAAAAAAGTTAATAACCAGCACATAAAGGGAATGCCTGGAAAATGAACAATAAAAGTTGGGAACTGAAAAAACTAGCAAATGTAAGAATAAGGAAAAGAGCAGCTAATAATGTATAAGAGTTGTTCAACTTTACTAGTGTTAATCAGAGAAGCACAAGTTGAAATAATGAAACACCAGATTACACCTGTGGGACCGATAGTCCCATTTTTCTATTTTTTGCCAGATGTTTACATGGGTGTGGAGAGAATGGGAACCTCCAGGCACTGCTGGTGGGCACTTAAACTTGTTGCTCCTTTGGGGAGCAATCTGGCAGTATTTAGTGCAATTAGGTGAGTCAATACCCCATGACCCCAAATCCCTAACTCCTGGAAGAAACCCTGTGTACAGACACATAAGGGATGTGACAAGAGATATTCATCACAGCCAAAGTGGAGGCAAGATGCAAAACATGCTTACAGTGAAATACTACATACCAGTAAAAAGGAACAAATTAGATCTAATTGTAGTATTAGAAAAAAAAGTAAAACATATAATTTAAAGAAAAGTTCAGAAAAAATGAGGTTTACAGCTCAGCATCATTTATGCAAAAAACTTAAAAAGCAGACAGAAAATACTACATAGCTTTTCATAGATGCATATTTATATTGCTCAACATGGAGCACACAAACTGGGAAGATCTGTATTCATGAGAATATGGAGGGAGGGAGTGGGACCAGAAATGAAGAACAATGTCAAAAGACAAAGGCCCAGCAATGTAGTACTCTACACGCACCAGGGACAGTGGGAGGCCATGAATCGAGAATTTCCGGCCTCTTTGTTTGGTCACCCCTGGTGCTCCAAGAATCTACTGGAGGAAGAAATCCCAAATAAAATTCAGGATGTCACATTGGCCTTAAAACCCAGCTGGAGGATAATAAAATTCATAGGCCTGAAGCAGAAAAACGAGTGACAAAAAATGAAAGTGAAACAAATCAAACCATTTTGTTAAGTGGGAAAGAGAAACTATCTCCTCACCCCAAACTGGGCAAATTTCCTATAACATGTTTGGTGTTGCTGATTTGAGGTTTACTTTGGAAGCCAGGAATTTGATGACATGCCTTATCTTTGTTCTGTCAAAGGCCTTTTAATTTATGTTCTGTCCACCATGTACAGCATTCAATCCACCAGAATTCTCTCTTGGAATATAGATTATTTGGTCTGCCAACCACCCCATTACCTTTGGCTTCCAGAGTAAGAGAGAAGCCCTGATGTAGGTGAGATTGATGCCTCTCACTGCAGTGTAACTGCAGAAAACAGAGGTGGGACTGATAAGAACAGGCCCTGAGTATACCAGGCTAAACATGCATTCAACTCTATGGCTGTGAGATCAAATATCAAGCATTCCAGAAAGCTACAGTTGGGAAGTAGCCAAAGCACACATGGTTGTGTACTTTTAACTTCCCCAGATGGATGAAAAAATCTAAGGCCTGAGAGGGGCTGAGAATTGTCCATGGTCACAGCAAGCCAGGCACAGAAGAGCTGAAAAGAACAGTAAGAACTGTTTTTTTTTTAATGAACAAAAAGGAACAATTTTTATTGTTCTTTTCCAGGCATCCCCTTTATGTACTGGTTATTAATTCTTTCTATTTGGAATTCAGAGCTCCTGGCTGCCCAGGCTACAGATAGAGAAGATTTTGCCAGCCAGGTCCACCAGATTGGCCCCAAAAGAGTAAAGATAACTGTCTTCTTAGGCAGTTAAAAATCCTGGGGCTGGAAGCATTCTTTAATGGTTTTGAGTTCACCCGAATGCCTCTGGTCTAAAATGCACCCAAAGAAATTCAAACAGATCATTTGGGGATTTTTCTCTCCATCATAATCCTCAGATTTCCCACAACGAAAGACAAAATTCTCTAACTTAAGTCTTTTGCTGTCTCTATCCCCTTGCCACCTGTACCACTTGACATAGCTCTAAAGTTCTCATGAGGAGTGGTGCTGACATCAAGAAAGAAATCCAAATTCAATTACTGAATTTTTGTTGAAGCCAATGGCTGTGCTGCTTTTCTAATCAAGTTATACTTACATAATTCCCCTGTACCAGAAGAGTCAAAAACCAAAGAGAAAACAGGCAATCTAGCTTTCTATTTAATTGTAGATATATTATATAGTGAGATACACACTCTTGGGACCTTCCTCTCCCTCCTATCACTCCCAGAAGGGTGGGGAGCAGGAGGTGGCTGGAGCGGAAACATAAACATCCTCTGAGCTTGGCAAGCACTACTGGTCCCAGCTGAGTCTGCTGGCTGAGGCTAGAAAACTAACCCCCCTCTTAAATAAACTAACAAGAAAGATGCCTCTCCAAATGCCTTCTACTCTGAACGAAAGTAGACTCAGCAGGAGTGAGAGGAGGACAAGTGCAATCCGAGCCCCAATACTCAGGTTTAGGAGAAAAGGCAGAGAAACAAAAATACACCACACTCTGCAATCCAAACACCCATCCCTCAGGTGGCACGCAAGATTTAGCGCTGGGGTAGACAGAGGGACAGTAGGCAATGCCTTCCAAAACCCCCATTCCCCAGGATCCTTGCCCTCCCCAAAGATGTCTGCAACCAACAACTTTTTTCTGGCCCGCAGGAGCACAACACATGGCACCCCATGGGTCAAAGCTCACCCCTGTACCCGTGCTTGGATCCAGATGTCTGCTGGAGGCTCCAGTGCAGTATGAGGGAAATATTGAGTGATTCCCCCCAACCCCACCCCGTGGCTGTGTGGTAAGGAGCGTAGAGGGGATCGGGTAGGTGAGGAGTGCTTTGGGCAGCTACACCCCTGTCTCGGTGACATGTCCACACAACCCATGCTTGAGAAAATACCAGGCTGTGTTGAAAACAGTTTCTGTCTTTGGGTTTCCAAATCAAGTTGTGCCATCTGGGTTGTGAGGGGCTCCGGACTGGGCTGGGACAGTTGAGCACACCCGACCCGCAAGCTTTACCATTGGTGTCATGAGCCCCAGGCCCCGGAATTGGGGGAGGAAAAACGTCAAGCGCTCTGGACCAAGCGTCCGGTCCTGTGGGTTTGGGCAGAAGACAGCTCCCCCCTCCACCGTGGCCGCCTCCGTGGTGTACCTGGTCGCCGATGCCCAAGCCGTAGTAGCCGTGTGTCACCACTTCCCAGTGCAGGAAGCAGACGAGCGCGTCCTGCGCGCTGGTGATGGCTGGCGCCGCCGACGCGAACAGTACCTCCAAGCCCGCCATGAGCGCCCCCGGCTTCTGCGGGCGAAGAAAGGGTAAAGCACAGTGAGTCGGCTCGACCCTCCCAGCACCTGTAACTCCGCTCCGCTCTTTCGCGGGTTCCGGCCAGTCTCCACCTGCGGCCAAAATGGAGACGCCGGGGGGGGTGGGGCATGGCCGCCGGAAGTAGTTCCGAATGCGGGTGCATCTGTGAGAGGCGCGCCGGGCTGGAAACGCTAGCGCGATACTTAAATGTTCCGCTTGGTAGTGTGGGTGCAGAGCGCGGCCCTTCAAAGCTGGAATCCCCGCCTACCCTGCAGCGAGCGTGACCATTACACGCAGGGCGTTGCGTGCTTGAGGAGAAGCCATTGAGCCACAGGCTCCCCATCCGCAAAATGGGTTGTGCCATGCTGGGGAAGAGGTTAGGGAATATGGCTAAAATAAATTCATAATAATTGTTACCACTATACAGTGCTTGCTACCTGCCACATTATACTAAATGCTTGTATTCATTTATTTAATCCTCACGACCCAACCTTATGAAGTTGGTAATATGGTAGTACCATTTTACAGATGAGGAAACTGAGACACGGAGGGATTATTTGGCCGAGATGACACAGCCAGCCAGTGAATGACAGAAGTGGTAATGGAACCTAGCAGTCTGTCTCCTAGGATAATATTTATTATTATTATTTTTTTTTTCCTTTTTTGTCTTTTTTTCGTGACCGGCAACGGATCGCAACCCTCAGTGTTGCGCCGGTCCCGGACCGGGACCGGCAACAGGATCGCAACCCTCGGTGTTGCTCCCGCACCTCGCTCAGCCAGTGAGCAGCCGGTCTGTATGTGGGATCCGAACCCTCGGCGGGAGTGCCACCGCGCTCCCAAGCAGCGCACTGTAGCAGTGAGCCACCGGGCCGGCCCCCTAGGATAATATTTATTGTTATTGTGTGCTACTTCCTTTGCTAAAATCTCTACATCAACCTCACAACAACTTTATGAGGTATGTTCTGGTATCATCCCCATTTTGCAGATGACAAAATGGCTCAGAGTTGAAGCCACTTCCCCAAGAAGATATAGCTGCTGACCACATAGCTGGAGCTCCTGACCCACTATCAAATCACCTTCAGGATTTTCCCCACCTATTACGTCTTCAGCAGGCTTATTGAAGCCAACTTATTGTTTTTATTCAGATAAATTTAGTTTCCTCACCCTAGTCAGCACCCTGGAGAAGCCACCCTCATCTCTCACTGAGACCCTCATCTCAGTCCAGCATCAGCTCTGAACTGCTCAACTCCATCCCTGTCTCCCTACAGTCTATTCTGCACTCTACACCCAGAGAGATTCTGTTAGAACACAGGTCAGATCATATCCCTCTGCTCAAAACCTCACAGGGTTCTCATAACACTCAAAGGAAAAGTGAAGTTTTCCCCATGGTCTGCAGGAACCTGCATATGGTATGCCCCCCAACCCACCCCACCCCACCAGCTCTGTACCTCTCTGATGTCATTTCCTCCAAATGTCATTTCATCCCCTGTTCTCATGGCCGCAGTAACCTTGGCTCTCCTCCTCTCTCACACCCACATCTGATCCAACAGCAAAGCTAGTCATTTCTGCCCTCAAAATATATTCTGAATCTCACCACCTTCCACCACCATCACTGCCTCCACCCAGGTCTGATCCTCCAGCATCTCATACTTGGATGTTAAAGTAGCTTCGTAATCAGTCTCCCTCTTCACATGTTCTGTTCTCTATGCCTTTGTATTCCTCTTTCTGGAATGCTCTTTTCCCAAATATCTGCATGGTTTGCTTCTTCATTTCAAGTGACTCCTCTCCGCCTCAACAGAGGGCTTTCCCGACTACTCTATCTAAAATAGCCTTCTCTACACTTTAACGTCATTACTCTGCTTTCTTTTCTACAAAGCATTAATCATAATCTGACACTACATTAGGTATTTGTTTACTTGTTTACTTAATGACTGTCTTCCCACTAGATTTTGACAAAGGAGCAAGGACCATGTCTATCTGTGTACAGCTGTATCTGAGTGCCTTCTTGGTTCAACAAATATTTATTGATAGAAAGAAAGAATGAATACTGAATGAATGAATTCTCGGCCTAGGCCCAACCCAATCTGGCCAGTCTCACCTCTTTACAGTCTACCACTCACTTTGTCAGCTGGCCCTGTGCCTCTCCAAATTTTGTGTCCCTAGGGTTTCCAGGTCTGAAATGAAGCATACATATACATTGACATACTCTGGGTGATGCTAAAGCCGGTGACCATGGAACTCCTCTCTGAAACGTACTGCCTGTGGCATAAAGCTATTTGCCTTTTCTACCAAGAAGCCCTGCACTTTCAGGCTTCCTTGCTTTTCCTTGCTCTGTCTCTTCTGCCTGTAACATCCTTACCCAATTCTGGAAAATTTCCACATTCGTTCATTCCTTCAATAAGCCTTCATTAAGCTGGGCTGCCATGGATAGTGGTGCAGGCTGTGCACTGCACAAAGGTTATTTCCCAGTAGCAGCCCCATTTCTAAGTTCCTACTTTTAGCCAGGCCCAGACGAACAGTTTCCTGTCTCTATGGAGTGCACTGTCTAGTGAAGAAAAACATTACAGGCAAACGTGAAAACTGTCATGATAAAGGAGCACTCAGAGGTCTGTGTAAGCCCAGAGGAACCATGTAACTCAGGCTGGGGATCAGGGAAGGTTTCTTGGAGGAAGAGATGGCAGACTGTACAGTACCTTAATGGATGATTGGGAGTGGATTAAGGAACAAAAACTGTTCCAGTAAAAGAAAAGTATGTTCAAAGGCATGGAGGTGTGAAATGCAGCTGATTCTATGTGATTAGAGGATCAATGCTGCCTCCTGAGTGAAGCCTTCCCTCATCCCTATCTCCTCAGTGCACTTGGCATCAGTGGGGTACCAAGGGGCGGGCATCTGACAGTGAGAGCTATCAGCCCTGTCAGTAGGGAGGACAATTTTATCATTGAAGTTGATTAGAATTGCTGGTTCATGGTGATAATAAAAAGCAGACCAGCTTCTCGTGAGTTTTATTACTGCTTTTATGGTTTTTACAAACACACCGCCTTGTTGCTTACACCTGGGCAGACAGATCCCCCACTCTCACTCCTTGGTTTAACACTGTTTTACATACAATTGGTTGTAGCTTGCATCTCACAAAATTTTGGATTTCTGTTTAACACCATCATCCCTCTCTTAGCATGGGTTCCCTCAGAAGCCAGTGCTGAGACACGCATTTGAGTGGTTTATTTGGGAACTGATTTCAGGAAATAGCAGAGGGGCAAGGGGAAATAAGACAAGAAGGGAAGGAAGGTGCATGATCAAGCCAGTTACCTCTGTGGGAAACTGGAGCTTACACCTGCTGGGGAACTCTGGGAGGTAGCGTAGGACATGTCTCAGAGTTGTTACAATTAGGGACATGGGAACTGGGGTGTTTTTCCACTCACACCCATGTGCCACAGGTTGAGAACTGTTTCTGGGGTCATGAAAAGCCCTTAGGCAGAGAACTGCAAAATTTAGAGAAGCATCTGTTGATGCTTGGAGGTGACTGCTGAGGGCTGAGTAGGACGTCAAGTGGCTACTCTGTCTTCCACGTTCACCCCTACCCCCAACTAAGGGTGAGGCATGCCTTGGTAAGCCTGTGACCCAGCAGCCAGGATGGAATAGGCATTAGCATTTGTGTATTTTTTTTTAAAAAGATGACTGGTAAGGGGATCCCAACCCTTGGCTTGGTATTGTCAGCACCGCGCTCAGCCATTGAGCCAACCGGCCATCCCGATATAGGATCTGAACCCATGGCCTTGTTGTTATCAGCACCGCACTCTCCCGAGTGAGCCATGGGCCAGCCCCGTAACATTTGTGTATTGAAAGAAAGAGGTGAGCTCTGTTTCCTGCTCTGGGGTGTGAGTCCCTTGAGGGCCAGAAGTATGTTCTGTCTGCTGTGGGCCCCAGGGTCCTCCATAGCAACAAATGGGAGGATCCTCTAAGGCTGGAGGTCATCTGTGTCAGTCCATCCAACACTTTCTGTGGACTTACCTACATTGGCAAGAGTCCCAGTCCACCCTGTGAGGGCTGCAAGTGGCTGACAAGGGGAGCAGGTGGCAGGTGCCTCCCCTACTGGGTCCCCACTATCTGGGCAGAAGAGAGCCCATGCCAGAGACGAAGGCCAGGATGATGGAAAGAACTTGGCAAATAGCTGCAGCCTCCACTTCTTGGTTGCCAAGTGACAGCAATGTGGGTATTCCAAGCTCCCTGTCTCCCTGGAAACCGTGGAGAAGTGAGCTGAGGGGCAGGGCAAAGATGAGCACTGAGATGAAATCATTTACCACTGGAATTCTTCTCCTCCTTTGGCTTAGCGTCAGCCCAACCACCTCACCTCCTCCAGGAAGCCCTCAATGATTAAGATTGTTCTTTGTTTTCACCAAGTGGCTAACTGGTACCCAAGATTTCCCACTCCCCTTGTCAGTGGGGTACACAGCATACTTGATACCTGGTGCAGACAAATTTTTTTGGTACTATATAATTTTAATGTAACTCCATTTTTTAATATGGTAAAATAAACAACATAAAATTTATCATCTTAACCATTTTTACCTGTACAGTTCAGTGGTGTTAAATACATTCATATTGTCACGCAGCCATCACCACCATACGTCTCCAGAACTCTTCTCATCTTGCAGACCAGAACTCGACCCATTAAGCAGTAGCTTCCTATTGTCCCATTTCCCAAGCCCTTGGCAACCACCATTCTACCTCTCTGTCTCTATGATTTTAACTCTAGGTACCTCAAGACAAGTGAAATCACAGTGTTTGTCTTTTTATGACTGACTTATTTCATTTAGCATAATGCCCTCAAGGTTCATCCATGTTGTAGCATGTGTCAAAATTCCCCTCCTTTTAAAGGCTGGATAGTGTTCCATTGTATATATATATATATATATACACCATATTTCGTTTATCTGTTTATCTATGAATGGACACTTAGGTTGCTTCCATCTTTTGGCTATTGTGTATAATGCTGCTATGAACATGAGTGTACAAATATCTCTTTAAGACACCGTTTTTAGTTCTTTGGGGGCATACACCTAGGAGTGGAATTGTTGAATCATGCAGTAATTCTGTTTTTAATTTTTGAGGAACCACGCTACTGTTTTCCACAGAGCCTGTACCATTTTACATTTCCATTAACAATGCGCAAGGGGTCCAATTTTACCACATCTGACCGACAGTTGTCATTTTCTGGTTTTTTTTTTTTTTAAATAGTAGCTATCCTAATGAGTATGAGGTGATATTTCATTGTGGTTTTGATTTGCATCTCCCTAATGATTAGTGATGTCAAGCATCTTTTCATGGGCTTATTAGCCATTTGTATATCTTCTTTGGAGAAGTGTCTATTCCTTGGCCCATTTAAAAATTGTTTTTGTTGTTGTTGAGTTTTAGGAGTTCTCTGTGTATTCTGGATACTATTCCCTTATCTATATATGATCTGAAAATATTTTCTCCCTTTTTGTGGGTTGCCTCTTTACTCCGTGGAGAGCGTATTTTGATGCACAAAACCTTTTAATTTTTATAAAGTCTAATTTGACTATTTCTTTTGTTGCTTGTACCTTTGATGTCATATCCAAGAAACCACTGCCAAATCCAATGTTGTGAAGCTTTTGCCCTATGTTCTCTTCTAAGAGTTTTATAGTTTTAGGCCTTACATATAGGTCTTTGATTCATTTTCATTTAATTTTTCTGCATGGTATGAGGTAGAGTTTCAACTTTATTCTTTTGCATATAGATGTCCAGTTTTCCTGGCACCATTTGTTAAAACGACTGTCCTTTCTCCATAGAATGGTATTGGAATCCTTATGGAAATTCATTTTATTTCTGGGCTTTTTATTCTGTTCTGTTGGTCTTTATGTCTGTTTTTATGTAAGTACCATACTGTTTTGTTCACTGTAGCTTTGTAGAGTAAGTTTTGAAATTGGGAAGTATGAGTCCTCCAATGTAGCAGATAACTTTTTAACACCCCCCTCATCATCTATATAAAAAAATTATCTTCAGTAATAATCACATGATAATCAGCAAAAGTTATTATTTTCATGATTCATTCTTTTCTCATGAAGGTATATTTTATTTTTTTTAATTTTTTTTCCTTTTTGTCTTTTTTCGTGACTGGTAACAGGATCTCAACCCTCAGTGTCGCGCCCGTACCGTGACCGGCAACGGGATCGCAACCCTCGGTGTCACGCCTGCACCGCGCTCAACCAGTGAGCAGACCGGTCTCCATATGGGATCCGAACCCTCGGCGGAAGCGCTGCCGCGCTCCCAAGCGCTGCACTCTACCGAGCGCGCCACCGGGCTGGCCCATGAAGGTATATTTTATTTTTTTTAATTTTTTTTCCTTTTTGTCTTTTTTCGTGACTGGTAACAGGATCTCAACCCTCAGTGTCGCGCCCGTACCGTGACCGGCAACGGGATCGCAACCCTCGGTGTCACGCCTGCACCGCGCTCAACCAGTGAGCAGACCGGTCTCCATATGGGATCCGAACCCTCGGCGGAAGCGCTGCCGCGCTCCCAAGCGCTGCACTCTACCGAGCGCGCCACCGGGCTGGCCCATGAAGGTATATTTTAAAGGGACAACTCCCTCCTTTTAGTGTACAATTCTGTGCATTTAGACAAATGCACACAGTCCTATAACCACCATGCCTTCTAGGTATTTCCAGAAGGGAGAGATTTTTTAAAAATCATCTTCATTGAGGTATAATTTACATACAATAAAATTGTCCATTTTAATTGTACACTTCAATGAGTTTTGACAAATGTATATACCTGTATAACTACCATGACTATCAAGATACAGATCATTTAAATCACTCCAAAATATCTCTCCATGCCCCTTTGTAGTAAATCTCTCCAATCTCTGGCCCAGGCAACCACTAATCTGCTTTTTATCACTATAGATAAATTTTGTCTCTCTTAAAATTTTATAAAAATGAGTGTATATGTTGGTTGAGTCCCCAGGAATCAGATGTCAAGATGGAGTTAGCAGTGTTAGAGATTTATTGGGGATAAAGCTCATGAAAGAAAAAGGGGAGTGGAAACAGGAGTATGTGAGGAGAACCTTCAGATTTTATGCAGGTCTGGCACCTATGAAAGAAGAGAGGGAAGGAACAAAGATTGTACAGGAAAAGCCTCAGGCTTCAGTGAGTTCTGAGTAAGTCTCAGCCAGCCCAACAGGGAACTCCAGTGCCAAGGTTTCCCATAGAGTCCCATGTTTGGCAGAAATGGCCAGACCTTGGTACTTTGTGCATGCTCAGTGGGCTGCCCAGGAAAGTATGGCTTCAGCGTTATCCCTTTAGTGCTACAGCTGGAGGCTGATAGCCAACTGCACTCCTCACAGCTGCTCGGTAATTGCTTTCATGAACCAGCAGCAGCCCACCATGGCTAATATAAAATATGTGTTCCTCACACCTGGCTTTTTTCACTCATCACCATGTCTAAGATTCACTGATACTCTATGTACCAGTCCCTTCCTTTTAATTTCTGAACAATATTCTATTGTATGGATGTACCACAGTTTATCCATTCTCTTATTGATGGACATTTAGGTTGTTTCCAGTTTTGGGTGACTATGAATAATTATGCTGCTATAAACAGTCATGTACAGGTCTTGGTGTCAATATACATTATAAGTCATGAATATTTTCCTAGGAGTGGAATTGCTGGATCATGTGGTAGTAGTATGTGTTTATAGAAAACTGCCAAATGAATTTCCAAAGTGGTTGTACCATTTTACATTCCCACTTACAATGCAGGATAGCCCTAGTTGCTACACATCCAGCAGAAAGGGATTTAATATGAAAAATGTGGTGTTTACAAAACCATTGGGTGGGTTGGAACGTAAAGATCAGGGAAAGTTGCCACCTGCTCTCAGAGAATCTGGAAGTTGCAGGAACCACAGGAAACCACCACCACCGATCACAGCTGCCTCCTGTCCTGGGGCAGTATGCAGGAAAATCTGCAGAGACTGCTGTGTAACTGAATCCTGAAACTCCAGATTCTGCCCCTGCTGTTGGAGAAGCAATAACATGCCTCTGCTTCTGCCTCCCATTAGCTGAATCTAACTCGGAGCCCTGCTGGCTAAAAGTCATTATGCAAAATACAGCTGTCAGGCCTGATGTCCCTAAAATACAGGGGAGGGGAAGAGAAGGTGAAAGGGGAGGCAGGGGTGGTACTGAGGCTTCAATGGACAACTTGTCCAATGTATATAATCTTATTCAATTCTCATAACAACTCTTTAAGGTAGAAACTATTATGACCCTCATTTTTAAAATGAGAAAACCAAGTCTCAGAGAAGTTGTGCAATTGTTCCCAAGTGCCAGAGTCAGGATTTGAACCAAGTGGCATGCCTACATGCCTCATCACCACAGGGCTGTGCCTCCAGCAGCATCACTAAGGGCTTGCGGGAGCCCAAGCTCTGAGTTCCGAGGTCTATGCGGGAAAAGGTGAGAGTCATGACTGAGGACCTTTTTCAGGCCTCAGCTGGGGGCAGGAAAGGCTGGAAATAGGGAAAAGGGTCCCTGCTGGGGCCAGAGAAATGGTCTGGGCATGGGAAGCCTCCCCATGCAGATATGAGGGAAGCCACAAGAGGGCGTCTGAACCCATCCAAATATCCACAGAGGGCAGCTGGCCGGGTGAGATGCACGTCTTCTTTACCCTGACTCATTCCACCAGGAGGTTCAGGGGAGCCCTGGACTGCAGCCCTCAGCAGGTTCTGTCCATGGTACAGTCAGCCTTCACACCTAGAAATTCCTGCTTTTAGCCCTGGACATCATTGACCTCAGGGAGAGCCACTCCTCAGAGAACCTGAGTCCCCGGGGACACAGAGGGTCTGTTTCTGAGGCCACTTTACTTCCCGCATTCTCCACTTCCCTCAACAGACATTTTTGTCTCCATCCTTTTACAGACTTGGTCCTGATCCTTTCCCCTGCCTGCCGCCTCACCCATGTACAGCTCCAGCCCCAAAGTCCCACCAGGCAATTGCCCCACATTGGTCAGGCAGTTGGGATGGGAGGCCAGCCTCTCCTTGAAAGGCCAGAGCTTTGCCTGATGCTCCCCGAACTAGAACATCAGCTCCATGAGCACAAGGGTTTGCATCTGCTTGGTTCACTGCTGTACCTCCAGTACCTAGAACAGTGCCTGGCACACATAGTAGGTGCTCAATAAACATTTGTTGAATGAGTAAATTAACAAATGCCTAATGTGACAAAGTGTCTAGATCTTAGAATCATTACTTACTCACTGTGCCACTTTGCACAAACAACTTATCAAATCGTCAGATAGGGATTATAATGGCATCTCCCCAAGGGTAGTTGGGAGGATTCTTGGAGATGATGTAACAAAGAGCCTCCCATAGTGCTTGGCATATGGCAGGGGTTCTTAAATGGTGGCTCATTATTTGGGATAATGAGGCCTTGGAAAGCAGCTCTTATTTGTTGAAGTTTACCATGTGTCTGGCACTTGACTCACATTATCTAATTCAATTTTCTTAATAACTTTCATTAGAGGTTAAGTAGCTCAGAAAAATTAAGTAACTTTCCCAGGGTCACACAGCTGAGAAGAACAAACTTGGGTTTAAGTCCAGGTCCTGAAGCCTGTAGCACACAAAGGTTCAAGTCAGACTTCGTCGGTTCAAGTATGGCTCCATAACTTACAAGCAGTATGACCCTGGGCAAATTTCTCAGGGGGAGATCTAGGAAGGGACAGACGTGAGCCACACCTAGGCCTGGACTGTTCTTTAGGAACTAGAGGGTCAAAGACACCACCAACTGTACTGCTGCCCTCTCACTCTTTAGAGATTGAGTGACCAGTCAAGGCCTCTGGGAACCTGCTCTTTTTTCACTTGGCCTTTCACCAAGCACCAGACTGCGCCAAATGTATTTTTTGTACTCTGCCTGGAGCTGAATTCACAATCTAGTCAAGGAGGCAAGACACACACACACACACACACACGCACACACACACGCACACACAGCTCAGAAAAGAACTAAAAAGTGTTAGCTTTAGCTGTGTAAACTTGCACATGTTGCTTTGCCTCTTTGAGCCTTAATTTGCTCATTTGTAAGCTGATAGGGTGACAGCACCCTGTGCAAGGGTGATCTAGAAAATGCACATGGAAGGACTGAATCCTGAACACTGAAGATGAGCAAGAAGGAATGGGAAGGTTGGTTTCCAGTATGATTACAATAAGAATCATGCATTGATTTCTAAGGCCTTGCTAAAATATAATTTTCAAAAAAAGGGTAAAAATCATGACTCTCACATACTATGAAAATGAACACATTAAAGATTTTAATGTGCTTATTAAACAATGAGGGAACCAGACAGTTATTATAACTGGTTCAAAGGAAAAGTCAAAAACTCATAAATTTATATGGAGTGAAGGAATTGAATTATAAATGGAAGCAGAGCTAGTTTTCCCATAAAGGGTAGGACAGTCAATTCTACCAGACAAGACAGAGTTTGCATATCTATCAGTCACCTACAACTTACAAAGAAGTGAAAAAAAGCTCGAAGACAAGGACCAGGGCTCGAATCAGAAAGCCAGAAGGATGCCATGGTTTGAATGTTCCCCCCAAACTCACTGAAGGTTGATCCCTATTGCAACAGTGTTGAGAGGGTGGGAAATCCACCTATGGTATTTGAAAGGATGGGTCTTTCGGAGGTGATTGGATCGTGAGGAATCTGTCCTCGTGAATGGATTAATCAATTCATGGATTAATGGTTTAATGGGTAATCAGGAGTAGACTGCTGCTTTACGGAAGAGCAATGGAGCACGTTGTGTTCCTGCTCAGCCACCCTCCCTATGTGATTCTCAGTGCTGCCGTGGGACTCTGCTAAGAGTTCCCACCAAGAAGAAGCCCTCACCAGATGTCCTCCCTGGACCCTGGACTTTGCAGCCTCGAAAACTGTAAGAAATGAATTTTGTTTTCTTATAAGTGGCCCAGTTTCAGGTACTCTGTTATAAGCAACAGAAAACTGACTAATACAAAGGATGTGCTATAGTTTTTTCTATAGCCCATTTTGGCCCAGAGATTCTAGGCTTCTCATCCTGGAGAAGTTCAGCACTTAACTTCTCTGGGTTTCAGTTTCCTCATCTGTAAAATGGGGCTACTAATTATATTACCTTGCAGGGTTGTTGTGAACATGAAATGAGTTAGTAGGGTAGAGTGCTTAGAATGTGGCTCACACATAGCAAGCTATTGCCTCTCTTTTTAGGGCTCTAGAATTATTCTTACTAGGATCCATCACGTACTGAATAGCGGCATGGATCAGACACCTCATTGTGTGTGTGCTGCCTGATTTCATCCTCCTCACACCCCAACATAAGACAGACTGTCATAACCTTTGAGTAGGGAACCAAGGCTCACAAAGGTGGTGGCGCTTGACCAAAGGCACTTTGAAAGTAAGCACAAACTGGGTTAAGACCCAGGTCTGTCTGGTCTCACAAGCCATGTGATTTTGCTGAACACCTGAGTGACCTTGGCAGGTCTCTTCCCCTGACTGGGCCTCGCTCTGCTCATCTCTCTCTCCAGGAAGACTGGATTGGCTGACCTCCTAACTGATCTCTTCTTCCATTCCCTCCACTCTGTGGAGGACTTCACAGCTGTAGAGTTGGCCAGGCCAGAGCAGCTCTGGGAATGGTATGCTGCACAGGTGACATGGGTGTGGCAGATCAAGGTGACTGGCTTCCTGGGACATGGCAGGGATGAAGTCCACCCTTCAGCATGCAAACCTCAGTCCTCCAGAACTGCCATAGTTTCCACTTTGCTCACATGGCCTGGTGGGAAGGGCCAGCCCCAGCTAGATTTTTTTTTTTTAAAGATGACCGGTAAGGGGATCTTAACCCTTGACTTGGTGTTGTCAGCACCACGCTCAGCCAGTGAGCGAACCAGCCATCTCTATGTAGGATCCGAACCCATGGCCTTGGTGTTATCAGCACCGTACCCTCCTGAGTGAGCCACGGACCAGCCCTTCCAGCTAGATTTTAACAAGAGAAAAGGAAAAGACGTTTCCCAATCCCTGGGTCAAACCCCAAGTTGGTGAGAATGGGAAGGATGAGGCAGAGGCCAGCTCCTTATGAATCAGTGTTTTCCCCTGCCCTCTCTGTGGCCCAGCTGTCATCTCAGAGCATCCCTGTGTCAATTCCAGCAGCAAGGCAAGTTGTTCTGCTTTGGGTCAGTGCCTCCTATGCACCCAGCTCTATGCCAAACCTTTTGGTGGGGCCAAAAGAGGAATCCTTATCTTCTGAAGGTTCAACTGTCAGATCTTCAGCAAGGGCTGTAATGCTTAGGAATGCTTGGTTTGCAAAGGAAGAAAAACTCAAACTGGTTTGGGCAAAAAAATCACAATTTACTGGCTTATGTAACAAAATTGTCCTAAGGAAAAAAGTAAAGTGGAGAGGGCAAAGGGGGATTAAGAGTGAGGCAGGCAAATTTTAATTAGGGAAGCTAGAGAAGGCTTCACTCGCAAGGGACATTTAAACAAAAATTTGAAGGAGGTGAGGGAGTGAGCCAGGTAATGTCCCAAGGCAGATGGAACAGCAAGTGCAAAGGTCCTGAGGTGGGAGTATGCCTGGCATGTGTGTCCAGAGCTCAGGAAGGCAAGAGATGGGAGATAAGGTCAGAGAGGTAACTGGGAAGCCAAATCCAAGAGGTCTTCAAAAAGTTTATGAAAAAATGGATATTATGAAGAAACTATGCATGGATTTCTAAATTTTCTTACACCAAAATAAACTCATACTAATTTGTTGTAACATGTCTTAACAGGATCTAGCTTGAGGCACTAAAAAATATAAGCATCAGTTTGAAAAAAGCTCCTATCAGAGCAACATGTATTCTGCTAAAACTGAAGCAAGAATAAACATCAAATTTATGGTGAAGTTTGGGTGGAAGAATGGTGAAATCATTGATGCTTTACAAAAAGTTTATGGGACAATGCCTCAAAGAAATCACCAGTTGACAAAAGGATAATTCATTTTAAGAAGGGACAAAACGATGTTGAAAATGAAGCCTGCAGTGACATCAATTTGCAAGGAAAAAGTTAATATAGCTCATGCCCTAATTGAAGAGCACTGATGATTAACACCAGAAACAGTAGCTAACACCATAGACATCTCCATTGGGTCAGCTTGCACAATTCTGACTGAAAAATTAAAGTTGGAAAACTTTCCACTCAGTGAGGGCCAAAGCTGTTGTACCCAGATCAGCTACAGACAAGAGCAGAGCTTTCAATGGAAATTTTAAACAAGTGGGATCAGGATCTTGAAGCATTTCTTTGAAGAATTATAACAAGAGATGAAATGTGGCTTACCAGTACAATCCTGAAGACAAAGCACAATCTATTTCAAATACAGTTAAGAACTAAAGGAAGTCATGTTTAAGGAACTAAAAGAAAATAGAATGATGTCTCAACAAATAGAGAATAACAATGAAGGGTTACAAGTTATATATCTATATCTATCTCTCTCTCTATATATTTCCATTTGGTTCATATGTATATATGTATATATGGGATACATACATACATATGAACTAAGTGGAAATTTTGCAGTTGAAAAGTACAATAATTAACATAAAAATTTCACTCAAGAGGCACAACAGCAAATTGGAGCAGGCAGAAAAGAATCAGCAAATTTGAAGTTAGGTCAATTGAGATTATCCAGTCTGAAGAATAGAAAGAAAAAAGAATACAGAAAAATGAACAGAGCCTCAGAGACCTGTGGGACACCACCAAGTATAACATCATATGCATAATGGGAGTTCCCTAAAGAAAGGAGAAAGAGAAAGAAATCCGAATATTTAAAGAAATAATTTGATGGAAAACATTAATCTACACATCCAAGCAGCTCAACAAACTATAAGTAGGATAAATTCTGAGATCCACACCTAGACACATTATAATCAAACTGTTGAAAGCCAAAGACAGGGAGAGAATCTGGAAAGCAACAAAAGAGAAATGATTCATCAGTTACAAGGGATCCTCAAAAAGATTAACATCTGATCTTTCATTAGAAACCAAGGAGGCCAGAAGACAGTGGGAGACATGCTCAAATGCTGAAAGAAAAAGGATGTCAACCAAGAATTGTTTATCCAGCAAAGCTATCATTAAAAAATGAAAGTGAAATTAAGACATTCCCAGATAAACAAAAAATGGAGAGAATTTGTTGTTAGCAAATATGACCTTCAAGAAATACTAGAGAATTCAAGGGCTGGCTGGTTGGCTCAGTTGGTTAGATCATGGTATATAACACCATGGTAAAGGGTTTGGATCCCTGAACCAGCCAGTCACAAAAACGAACAAACAAAAGAAATTCTAGAGAATTCTTTTAGCAGATGTGTTATAACATTCCTTTTCTGTATGTACTTTTTTTTACAATAGTTTCAGAACCTAAAATGGTGACTGACAATAAATATTTACATAAGTAAATGAAGCAGTAAATTATCAGTATGTCAGCTGTAATTACTCATCAGAAAATTTTCACTATATAACATTTTTATTTTGAATAGATGGTCTCTCTTACTCAAAATTAAAGAATCAAGGTGACAGACAATCAATTGAACTCATAAATATACATTTCTACTTTAAAATTAAAAATCGATGATGTAATATTGGGAATATGACATGATCTATGACATTAAATGAAGTTATCAACTAAATTTTAATGGTTGTGTGATCTTTTCCATACTTAATATATGTTTGTTTTGGTTTTACAGTTATACAAAGTTACCATAAAGCATTTATAGGTAGCTATGGTTGTTAAACATTGTTCTCCTTGAAGAAATGAGAAACTTACTTGTCTAGCTAGACTCACTTTTTTTTTTTTTCTTGTGACCAGTAAGGGGATCATAACCCTCGGCTTGGTGTTACCCACACCGCGCTCAGCCAGTGAGCGCACCAGCCATCCCTATATAGGATCCGAACCCGCGGCCTCAGCGCTCCCAGCGCCCCTGCACACCCAGTGCCGCACTCTCCTGAGTGAGCCACGGGGCCGGCCCTAGACTCACTTTTGAAGGCCATTGCAGATTGTAAAGGGCAAAGAGTAGCATTTACTATGAGTGCGCGAATGGATTGGCACATTGGTTATAGGTGTGAGTGACGAGAGGAAAAATCTCAGTAAGCCATATTACTGTTTACATGGTCTACCTCTGCTTCCTGAAAAAACACTGGAAAATTCCTTTTGTACTCTTTAGTTTTCAGAGCTTGCATAGACTGAGAACAACACAGAGCATTTTTCCTTATTGTTCTTTTGTGATTAGAAATAATCAATTTGGAAATGGATATTGAATGCATTAAAAAAACATAGCTTAAATGTAGTACTCAAAATAAAAATATGGTATGCCAGATGTGTTTCTGAGTATCACATATGAGCCTGCCACAATCGTAGGCACTTGGACCCAGCAGTGTAGACAGCATCAGTGATATTCCTTTCTACCCAAGGATGGAGACTATTGGGGAAAGAATTCTCGAATGTAACTTGAAATTATAGTGCCCACTCAGATGCCGATTAGCTTTTGATATTGGCAGACATTTTGCCTTTGCTTCCTCGTCCATAAAATGTTTTGAAGTAGAATCTTTACTTTGAAATAATTTCACACTTACAGAAAAGTTTTAAGAACAGTACAGAAAGCTCTCATAAAATGTTTATTTATAAAACAGCTTCACCAACAATTACGATGATGTATTTTTACAGCAGAAGGGTCCAATCCAGGATCACACATTGCATGTAAGTTGTCATGTCTCTTCAGTTCCCTTCTGTCTAGAACTGTTCCTCAGTCCTTCCTTGAACTTCATGACCTTAAGATATTTGAAGATTACAGGCCAATTATTTTGTGGAATTTGGGACTGTCTGGTGTTCCCTTTAATTAGATTCAGGTTATGAATGTCATTGTAGTGATTCTTTTTTTTTATGTTGTAAAAATGTATGTATTATTCTTTCTTTGATTATTTTTATTATTACTGTATTCATTATTATAAATCGTGATTTTTTTCTTTATGCACTTTACCAAACCTATCCCTCCCCAAACCCCCTCCCTCCCTCCTCCCCCATCTCTAGTATCCACAGGCTTGTTCTCTCCTTCTGAAAGCTTAGCATATAGTTGTAATCCTTTCTTTCCAATTTTTTCTTTCTTTATTTCATTCCTCTTTCTTTCTTTCCTTCTTTTGTAGTACCCAGTTATGAGTGAGAACATGCAGAATTTCTCTTTCCTTGTCTGGCTTATTTTACTTAACATAATTTTCTCCACACTCATCCATGCTGCTGCAAATGGCAGAATTTCATTCTTTTTTATGGCTGAGTAGTATTCCATTTGTATATGCACCACCTTTTCCTTATCCAGTCATCCATTGCTTCCTTCCTTCCTTCTTAGCACCCAGTTATAAGTGAGAACATGCAGTATTTCTCTTTCCTGCTCTGGTTTATTTCAGTTAATGTAATTTTCTCCAGACTTATCCATGTTGCTGCAAATGGCAGAATTTCACTCTTTTTTATGGCCAAGTAATATTCCATCGTAGTGATTCTGAGCTCTTTTCACTGCCTTCCATCAGGTAGCACATGAGGTTGTTTCATTTTATCACTTGTAATGTTAACTTTGGCCACTTGAGTAAGGTGATGTCCTCCAGGTTTCCCCACTGTAAAGATGTTCTTTTCTTTCATAATTAGCATGTATTTTGTAGGAAGATACTTTGGCACTATATATCTTCTTTCAACTCTCACCCACTAGTTTTGTTGATATTTCTTGCCTGAATGAATTAACATGATTATGGTTGACAAATGGTCATTTTCAAATTCCGACATTTCTTTTACATTTATTAGTTGTCATTTACTATATGGAAAACCTTTTTCTTTCATTCATTCATTCATTCATTCATTCATTCATTCTTTTATCAGTGTAGACTTATGGATTCCTATTTTATTCAGTAGGACATAATTTGTTACTATCATGAAATATTTTGATACTTAACTGTCCCAGATTTGGCCAATAGGAACTCCCTTCAAGCTGGCTTCTGTATCTGTCTAATACAGTCCCATCATTCTTTGTGTTTCTCCTTAATTTCTGGCATAACACATTCCAGCTTATTTTGTAATTTTCTTGCTCTTGTCCCAAAATTAGCTATTTAAACCAAGGAGTCCTGGCAGGCCTTAGTGGTGTGTAAGCTCGTTGCTGTTAGAGTATCACTGTTACCAGACCATCTCAGTATATAGAGCTAGTGGCTCTATACCTATATCTACTATTTATATATAAGTCTCATCTATGCTTTCCCTTTTCATATTTGTAATTTACTTTTCTTTTGGTGAAAAGAGAGAAAGAAGGAAGGAAGAAAAAAGACTGTTAATTTTGAACAATGATAATAGTGGCTATATTTTGTTTTTGTTTTTTTTTAAAAAAAAAAAGCTAGGTTAAATGAATGATATTTGATAGTTTTCCAGGGTAATACAGTGATTCTGAGTTAATAATGTGATGTCTTATTAATGAAGTAATATATAGACTATTAAAAAAAGAAATAGTGGAAAATCCTTCAGGCTGAAGTGGGAGGACACTAGACAGTAACTCCAGTCCACATGAAGAAGTAAAGAACACAATAAAAGTGTACAGTGGAAATACATTTTTGTTTGTAAATCTTTTTATCTTATCTGACCTAGATGACTGTGTAAAGAAATAATTATAAATCTGTGTCAATGCCTGTACAATATATACAGATATAATTTGAATGACAGTAAAAACACAAAATAAATAAAAGCCATCCATGTTGGAAAGGAAGAAGAAAAAGTATTTCTATTTGCAGATGACATGATCATGATCTTGTAGAGAGTCTTAAGGATTCCATAAAAAAGCTATTAGAACTAATAAAGGAGTTCAGCAAGCTTGCAGGATACAAGATTAATATGAAAAAATCAATTATATTTGTATAAATAAGCAATTAACAATCCAAAAATGAAATAAAGATAACAGTTTTATTTATAATGGCACGAAAAAAGAATAAAATGCCTAGGAATAAATTTAACAAAAGAAGTTCAAGATTATGCACTACAACTACAAGACATCATTGAAAGAAATTAAAGAATATTTAAATACATTGGAAGAAATCTGTGTTCATGGAGCAGAAGACATAATATTGGCAACATATCCCAAATTTATCTGCAAATTCAATGCAATCCTTATCAAAGTCCCAGCTGACAATTTTGTAGATATTGATAAGCTGATCTTAAAATTCATATAGAAATGCAAGAGATCCAGAATAGTAAAAATATTCTTAAAAATAACAACATTTGAAGACTCATACTTCCTTATTTCAAAATCTACTACAAAGCTATAACAATAAAGACTGTGTGGTACAGGCATAAAGATAGACATATAGATCACTGAAATAGAATTAAGAGTCCAGAAATAAATTCATACATTTATGGGCAATTGATTTTTGACAAAGGTACCAATGTAATTCAATGGGGGAAAGAATATTCTTTTCAACAAATGGTACTGGGACAACTGGATGCAAAAGACTGAAGGGGGACCCCTGTGTCAATTCATACATACAAATTAACTAAAAATGATTCAACATCTTAAATCTAAGAGCTAACACTATAAAACTCAAAATAAAATTTAGCTTATTAACTTGGATTAGGCAATGGTTTCTTAGATATGACACCTAAAGCTCAAACAAGCAAGGAAAAAAATTAAAACTTTTGTAATTCAAAGGAAACTATCAAGAAAATGAAAAGAAAACCCATAGAATGGGAGAAAATATTTTCAAATCATATGTCTGATAAGGGTCTAGTGTCCAGGATATATACAGAACTCTTACAACTCAACAACAAAAATAAATAAATAACCCAATTTAAAATTGGGCAAAGGATTGGAATAAACATTTTTCCAAGGGAGATATACAAATGGCCAATATGCACATGAAAAGATACTCAACACTATCGATTTTTAGAGAAATGCAAATCAAAATCACAATGAGATACCACTAATCACAATGAAAAACAATGTGAAGAGAATGTGGAGAAACTGGAAGCCTCATATGTTGCTGGTAGAAGTGAAAAATGATTCAGGCCCTATGGAAAATAATTTGGCAGTTCTTCAAAAAGTTAAACAGAGTTACCGTGTAACCTGTGAATTCTGATCCTACATATACACTCAAGAGAACTAAACACGTATACTCACACAAAAACCTGTACATGAATGTCCATAGCAGCATTACTCATAATAACTAAAAAGTGGAAACAACCCCATTTCCCACCAACTGATAAATGGAGAAATAAAATGTGTTCTGTATAGCCATACAATGGATAATTCTTTAGCCATCAGAAAATAATGAAATACTGATACATGCTACAACAGGGATGAACCTTGAAAACATGTTAAGTGAAAAAAGCCAGATTGGAAAAGCCACATATTATATGATTCTATCTAGGCAAAATGTCCAGAATAGGCAAATCATTAGAAAAAGAAAGTAGATTAGTGGNTAGGCAATGGTTTCTTAGATATGACACCTAAAGCTCAAACAAGCAAGGAAAAAAATTAAAACTTTTGTAATTCAAAGGAAACTATCAAGAAAATGAAAAGAAAACCCATAGAATGGGAGAAAATATTTTCAAATCATATGTCTGATAAGGGTCTAGTGTCCAGGATATATACAGAACTCTTACAACTCAACAACAAAAATAAATAAATAACCCAATTTAAAATTGGGCAAAGGATTGGAATAAACATTTTTCCAAGGGAGATATACAAATGGCCAATATGCACATGAAAAGATACTCAACACTATCGATTTTTAGAGAAATGCAAATCAAAATCACAATGAGATACCACTAATCACAATGAAAAACAATGTGAAGAGAATGTGGAGAAACTGGAAGCCTCATATGTTGCTGGTAGAAGTGAAAAATGATTCAGGCCCTATGGAAAATAATTTGGCAGTTCTTCAAAAAGTTAAACAGAGTTACCATGTAACCTGTGAATTCTGATCCTACATATACACTCAAGAGAACTAAACACGTATACCCACACAAAAACCTGTACATGAATGTCCATAGCAGCATTACTCATAATAACCAAAAAGTGGAAACAACCCCATTTCCCACCAACTGATAAATGGAGAAATAAAATGTGTTCTGTATAGCCATACAATGGATAATTCTTTAGCCATCAGAAAATAATGAAATACTGATACATGCCACAACAGGGATGAACCTTGAAAACATGTTAAGTGAAAAAAGCCAGATTGGAAAAGCCACATATTATATGATTCTATCTAGGCAAAATGTCCAGAATAGGCAAATCATTAGAAAAAGAAAGTAGATTAGTGGCTGCGTGGTGTTGGGGGAAGGGAGAATGGATAGACTGCTAATGGGTACAAGGTTTCCTCCTTTTTTCCTTTTTTAAATAGACTTTTTAAAAGAGCAATTTTAGGTTCACAGAAAAATTGAACGTAAGGTACAGAGATTCCCACATATGCCCTGCCCCAACATATGCATGATTTCCCCCACTATCAAAATCTCACACCAGAGTGGTGCATTTGTTACAATCAATGAACCTACATTGACACATCATTATCACCTGAAGGCCATAGTTTACATTAGGTAGTGTTTTTTTGGGGGGGCGGGTGATAAAAATATTCTGGAATTAGATAGTGGCAATTGTTGCACAAATCACTGAATTGAACACTTTAAAAATGGTGAATTTTATGGTACATGAATTATATCTTAATTAAAACAAGTTTTAGAACACTGCCAGACACAGGGTAAGCTCATTAAACATTGGCTGTTATTATTTTTTAATAAGGCTCAGGGAGTGGGGGAATAAATCAACTACAGTTTGTCCTATATCAACCTTCACTTGTTAGAGAAAAAAAAGCAGGGAAAAAAGAAGCAAAATCAAAATGACTCTCAAGGGCCGACCCCGTGGCTCACTTGGGAGAGTGCGGCGCTGGGAGCGCACATCCTACATAGGGATGGCCGGTGCGCTCACTGGCTGAGCGCGGTGTGGGCGACACCAAGCCACGGTTTCTGATCCCCTTACCGGTCACAAAAAAAAAAAAAAAAAAAAAAAGACTCTCAAGCATGTGCAGCTCTTTTAGTTTACAAAGCATTCTCGAATCTTTTTCTAGAGAAGCTGCCCCATCTGCCACAAGGCAGTTATGATCCTTGGTCATTGCTGTGATTATTTATTTGCCACCTCATTATTGTGTCTCTTTTCCCTCTTCAGAATGTGAGCAGATACTTTATCCAATTCCTCTGGTCTCCCTGGAAAACAGTAAGTGCACGTTTTTGTTGCATGAGTAGATGAACGAACCAATGAACATCCCCATCACCTCTCTTGAACCTCAAACCAATGTCTTAAGGTTATATCAGGTTCATTACCTCCATAGAGCTAGGGAACCAAGACTCAGAGAGGACAAGTGATGAGACCAAGGTAGTCCTGCTCTGTAGATGGATAGGACCATGTTAAGTCCGTCTACCTCTGTCCTCAGTGGTCTTTCCTCTGGCCAAGGCTGTTTCTCTTCCCAAACTGATCGAGTGCAGGTCTACACTTGCCAAGCTCTCAGCCCCTCTAGCAATCTCTGAGGAGTTAATCCTGATAGTGTGTCCTATCAGGTGCTTGTGATCATCCTTTTTCAGAGATGACTGGGTCACACTTCTCCATTACAGACCCCAAATTCAAAGTTCTCATCTCTAAAATAGGTACAATCCATGTTCATGTTTGCTCAGAATCGCAATGACGTCAGTTCTCCCATGAAATCTCAATTAAATTGCAGGAAATTCTCTTCTCTTCTCTTCTTTTCCCTTCCCCTCCTTCACCCTTCCTTCCTTCCTTCACCCTTCCTTCCTTCACCCTTCCTTCCTTCCTTCCTTCCTTCCTTCCTTCCTTCCTTCCTTCCTTCCTTCCTTCCTTCCTTTCCCCCTTCCTTCCTCATAAAATATGTCAAAGTCATTCTAAGATTTACATAAAAATCCAAACAACCAAGAGTAGCCAATAAAATTTTTTTTCAATTCCCATTTATTTTTGGCTCTTGGGGCAATGTCATCTTTTCAATATGAAAAAAAAAAAGAAGCAAGTTAAACACAAGACAGGAATCTGAAGTGTAGGATAGGAATAAACCAAGGATACAGGGGGAAAGACAACAGCAAAAGGAAGAGATGAAATGCTGCAAAAAAGATGGAGGGTGTCCCGTCCCGTTTCCTCTGGGGAATGACTCAAACTCTCGGGTGGCAGTGTGCACCTTTCCACATCTGTCAGGGATGTTCTTTCTTCTTTGGAGATGAGAAAAGGCAGAGATGAGGAGGGCATTTCTGGAGGCATAGGTACCTAAGATGGTCTGTCTTTCCCCTCTTGATCCCCTTCTCTGATCGGGAGAAAGAAAGAAATTCGAAGTGAGGGAAGTAAAGTTGGAGAGGGGAGGATCCTACTCAGCAGAGAGGAGCAGACCCCTCCGAAGGAAACAGATCTCAGGACAGAGCTTGGAGGGAGTCTGAAATGGAGATAATACTGTTATCACCTCCCCTGAAGCTGAGAGATGGAGCATGGAAATACCTAGAAATTATGACTTACTAGCCCAGATTCCCCTCTCCAAAACTCTAGAATGGGAAATCCCATCTCCTTCTTTGCTGTGATGTCTAGCTGCCATCTTCTACCTTTTTCCCCCTGGATACTATTTGGGCTTAGGGTAGTGGCTATTATCTGGGTTTTTGGCATTTGGTTGGTTCTAAATGGAATCTGGATGAGACCCAGCTTCCTGGAGAATTATGCTAAGAAAAGAAGGAAATATTAACTGGACAGATGGAAAGAGTGGGCACCAAAAGGAAATACAAGATTACCTAGAATGGCAGAACTCTAGGTTTCCCAGAGTGGAGAGAGGAGACATTCAATAAACAAATATTTATTGAGTGCCTACTATGTGCCAGGCACTGCTCTAGACCCCTCCCCTAAAAGAGAAAAACAAGATAGAAACAGAAAACAAAGTTCTAAGGGAGAGGAAAAGGGCAGTTGAGGAAGAAGGCTGAGGGAACTGAGAAGTTGAGGTGATGGGAGGCTCTGCCTTAGGCTTCCTCACCAAAATCCTCCCTGTCTGCTGCAGTGACATCCTGGTACTGCTGATACTCAGAGATGAGGTTGCTCACGTTGCTCTCAGCCTTGGCACACCTCATCTTGTCCATGCCCTCACCTGTGTACTGGTGGAGGAAGGCCTTCCAATGGAACGTAGCAGTGAACTGCTCTCAGATGCACTTGAAGAGTTCCTGGATGACCATGCTTTTGCCAGTGAAAGTGACCACCATCTTGAGGCCATGAGGAAGGATGTCGCACATGGCCTTTACATTGTTGGGGACCCATTCCACAAACTAGCTGATATTCTTGTTGTGCACATTGAGAATCTGCTCACCTACCTCCTTCATGGACATCCGTCCATGGAAGCCAGCAGCCATGGCAAGGTAGTGACCGTGGCGGGGGTTGCAGGAAGCTATCATATTCTTGGCATCAAAGACCTGCTGGGTGAGTCCAGGCACAGTGAGGACCTGATACTGCTGGCTTCCACTGGTGAGAGGGGCAAAGCCAGGCATGAAGAAGTGGAGATGTAGGAAGGGCACCGTGTTGACTGCCAGCTTGTGGAGGTCAGCACTGAGCTGGCCAGAAGCAGAGGCAGGTGGTGACACCACTCATGGTGGCTGAAATGAGATGGTTCAGGTCTTTGCAGATTGGCATGATCAGCTTGAGGGTGCAGAGCCAGATGTCATGAAGGGCCTCATTGGCAGTGCAATAGATTTCATCAGTGTTCTCTACCAAATGATGGACAGAGAGGGTGGCATTTTAGGGCTCAACCACAGTGTCAGTCACTTTGGGTGAGGGCATCACACTGAAGGTATTCATGATGCAGTCAAGATATTCTTTGTGGATCTTGCTGATGAGTAGGGTGTCCAGAGCCTGCCCCCCGCCGCCCCCTATGCATAGGTCAGCTGGAAGCCTGCAGGCAGTCACAGCTCTCGGCCTCCTTCCACACCACTTCCAGGACCAAGTCAACCAGCTTGGCCCCCACTGTATAGTGGTGCTTGGCCCAGTTGTTGCCTGCCCCAGAATGACCAAAAACAAAGTTGTCTGTTCTGAAGATCTGGCCAAAAGGACCTGAGCGAACACAGTCCATGGCCCCAGGCTCTAGATCCACCAAGACAGTAGGAGGAATGTATTTGCCACTTGTGGGCTTCACTGTAGTACATGGAGATGAGGTCCAGCTGCAGGTTGCTGTCCCTGTGATAGTACTGGTGGGTTGATGTCATGTTCCTCACTGATTACCTCCTACAACTTGGCACTGATCTGCTTGCCACACTGGCCTGCCTGGATACTCATGATTTCCTTCATGGTTAAAATTTATTTTAATTTTTTTGCTCACCTTGAGGTATGTATGGGGCAAGGAAACATGTAATTTCTTTTTTCTCTGCTGGTCAGAGGTTGAAAGGATGGAACGTGCCCAGAAGCTAAAGCGGCGAGGTCCAAATGTGGCTGCAGGGAGGTTCTGAGAGCCTTGAAGAAAAAAGTTAGGAGAATTTACTATAGCAGATATCAGGGTGTATTTTATGTATGTATACATATGTATATATGTATATGTGTGTGTGTGTGTGTGTGTTTTGGCGGGGAAGCAGCTGGCCAAAGTGGGGATCCAAACTTGTGACCTTGGTGTTTTAAGACTGCACTCTAACCGAGCTAACCAGCCAGCCCCAGGATTATAAAACCAGTAATTCAGACAAGGTAGTGTTGGCACAAAGAGTCTAATGGAACACAAAGTCTGGAAACAGACCTACCTGTATTTGATGCATTAGGACAAAACTGTACTACAGTGTAGTACAGTGAAGAAAAGACAAACTTTTCTGTAAATAGCAGTAGGCCAATTGGATATCCATTTGGGAAGAAATTAATCTTGATTCCTGTTAGGGGCTGAATGTTTGTATCCCCCCAAAGTTCATATACTGAAGCCCTAACCCGCAATGTACAAAAACAGGCAAGACTAGTCCATGGTGTTCAAAGTCATGACAGGCATTGCTATTTGATGGAGGGAAAGGATAGTGAATGGGAGGGGCCAGGAGGGGTGACAGTTATGTGGTGTGTTCACTTTCAATATTAGGCTGTACACTTAGGGTTTGTGCACTTTTCTGTATATAAGTTATAATTGAATAAAATGGTTTATTTTCAAAAGAGGATATAATGTTAATATCTACTGTTGTGGGGAATAAATGAAAATAATAACAGTAGTGATGGATAATATTAGGCTGTACACTTAGGGTTTGTGCACTTTTCTGTATATAAGTTATAATTGAATAAAATGGTTTATTTTCAAAAGTGGATATAATGTTAATATCTACTGTTGTGGGGAATAAATGAAAATAATAACAGTAGTGATGGAGTTTGGATGTGTTGTCCCCTCCAAAATTCATGTGGAAATTTGATCCCCAATGTGGCAGTGTTGGAAACTGATTGAGTCATGGGGGCGGATACCTCATGAATGGATTAACGCTCTCCCTGGGGGAGGGGGATTAATGAGTGAGTTCTCGCTCTATTAGTTCCCGCAAGAACTCCTTGCTTAGAAAGACCCTGGCACCTTCTCTCTCTCTCTTGCTTCCTCTCACCATGTGATCTGCTCCGCAAGAGCTCGTTGCTTAGAAAGACCCTGGCACCTTCTCTCTCTCTCTTGCTTCCTCTCACCATGTGATCTGCTTGTACCTGCCAGCTGCTTGCCACTTTTCCACCATGAGTAGAAACAGCCTGAGGCCCATGCCAGATGCAGCTGTCCCAGAATCGTAAGCCAAATAAACCTCTGTTCTTTATAAATTACCCAGTCTCAGGTATTTCTGTTATAGCAACACAAAACGGACTAAAACAGTTATGATCAGCATCATAATAACTAACACTTACTGGACACATACAATGTCCCGGACTCTGTGCTAGTGCAACACAAAATGCACTAAAACAAGTAGCTAAGATCATTGAGCTCTACTTAAGTGCCAGGCACTGAGTAAATGCTTCACAGAAGTGTAATAAGGATTTAAATTCTGAAATATTTCAGTGTGCTTTTCTTTTTTCCCGTTCTTTGTTCCTAAGCTTCCACCCAGGTAGCCAGAGGCATCCATTTGCCCTCAGTGGGGATCAGGATTGTTACAGCAGGAGTTCCAGGGTAAAATTTTATGCTCAACCTTAGACTCTCAAAGTAGGAATTCTGAGTCCCTCACAAGGAAGCAGTCTTGAAAGCCAGTGTTATTTAGAGAAAAACCAATTTTCTCATCTCTTTAGGGTTCCATCAATACATGAAGAGCCTGGCCTGATGGGCAGGAAGATGGATCTTGACTATAAGCCCCAGGTAGAAAAAAATCTGGATAAGAAGTCAAGGAAAAATAAGTAGAGAGAGGATCAAGATCCCCAGGAGTTTCTTACACACACACACGCACTGATGCACACACACGCACATGCACATATGTAACGCAAGATGGGCTGCTGTCAAAACGCCCAGAGAGGCATAGAGATCAGTTAGAGAAAGTAAAGACTGCATCACTTGTGCACATCTGTGCATCATGGTAAATCTTAATCGTCTACACACACACTTTCATTTCATCCTCTGAACAATCTTATTACCCTACTATTACCTCCCTTTCCACATGTAGAAGCTGAGGTTTACAGAGCGATGTGCTTGCTTGACCCCAGCACGTTGCTCTTATCTGTGGTGCTGCACTATTCATAAACACTTAATGTAGCACCTCGTATGTTAGAAGATGTTATTGTTGTTGTCTTCCCAGTGCTTCTCACAAATAAATTATAGAAGACACTACAATTAAAAATCAAGGGACTTGAGTTCTAGAAGGACCTAATTAGGCTACCAATTAACTAGAAGCCCTTGAACACCCGTGACAGGCTAATGCTTGCCTGGGTTTCTTACTGATCACCAGGCCCTCTCCTGCCCACTATACTGTCTGCTCCTCAAAGGTGGCCCTTGGAGGTGACAGGGATTTGTTGGGGGTATCCAGAACCATCCTGTTTTGTAGATAAGGCATCTGAGAGACTCGAGCTGCTTGCCACAGGTTACCCAGCATGTCAGTAAGAAGTTTTGTGATATAGCAAGTCAGTGCTCCAACCTGGGCTTCATTCTCCCCATCTGTAAAATGGGGAGAAGGACACTTGGGCTGGACAATTTCTAAACTCCTCTACCTGGTTTGAAGTTTCCAGAGTGCAAGAGAAAAAGAGAAAGAGAAGGGAGAAAAGAAAGGGAGAGGAAAAAAGGAAGAAGAGAGTCAGAGTGTTCAAGGGGTGGTTTGGATTTCAACTTTTATTTTTTTAGGTCATAATAAGAAAAGATTCAAAGCAGATGTTGTCCTGGTGACTTGCAGTAGCCGCGAGTGGAACTATGTTGTGATAATACCACATTAGCATGAAGCAATATATCTATCAACAGCCCCAGCCAGAGTAAAGCAGTTGGCATCTGCAGAAACTATATCCCCATGTTTGAGTTCAGCATTTGAAGATCCCCAACTAGGTTTCTAGACTCTTCCAGGAAGGGCCCATTCTTCAGAGAGCATCCAGCCCCTGGCTCCCACTCACACCTCATTCATAGGGTGAGGCAGGGACCCCAGCAGCTCACTTGGCGACACATTTGAGGCAGGCTGGGGAGGCAGGAAGAGCAGCAGCCCAGAAGAGCCAGGCTCAGTAGGGGCCAATGGAGCATGGCCCAAACAGCCCACAGGGTCACAGGCCACATTGTTATTACTTTTTAATTAAAATGGCGTCTTTTTCCCTTATTACAAAAGCCATGCCTGTTTATTTGAGCAAAATTAGACAGGACAGACCAGGAGAAATAAAAAATGAAAAACGATCCATGACCCAGAGACAGCCATTGTTAATGCCTCAGTATATCCAGAGTCACCAATTAAATGCCCATGGGGCCAGGCAGTTAATGTAAATGTGAATCAGATGGTATCAAAATTAATATAAATGTGTGAATCGAGAGGTAGTAAAATTAATATAAATGTGTGTGTGATTTATATGAAAATTAATATAAATATGTGAACCATGATATTAAAATATCAGGAATGTCTAAATCTGTGAAGTGATAAGAGACCACACAACCAGTGTAAAGGCATTCAAAAGTCAAAGAGATTTTAAATAATAATTTAGGCTCCAGGGACCACCAGTTTAAAATCCCTGATAGATATCCTTCTAGATCTTTATATATGTGTATGTGTGTATTATATGTATATACATATATGTGTGTGAATATGTGTATATACAAATAAAGATACATACATGTATACACATACACACATATACAGGTAAACACACATGTATACTCATACATCTACATCAAGTGGAATTTTATGTGTATGTTCAATATAATATTCAGATAAAAGTGTAACTGTTTGGATTGAAAGAAGATTGGGAGCTAGTACTTCCACCTTTCCTCCCCCTTTCCCACCCTAACAGCAGCTCCTAAATAATTCTGGGCAACATAGGAATCTGGCTTGAAAATCAGTTATCTATTCCAGGGTTTCCTAGTCCTCAGCATATCATAAACCTGTAAATTCCACCTACCAAAAATTAGGGAGGACTAATCTAGTGTTGCCAACTTTCTTTCCATCCTATTTGGCAGGCATGTCTAGCTGCTCTCTCAGTAGCCATTTCCTACCACTCTATCCCTTTCTTTTTTAGTTTTATTTGAGGGGGCCATGTACCCTGTCCCAGGCAATTAATCCTTAGTAAACTCAACATGGAAATCCCATTCCCTTTTGTCAGATTCCTGATTTCCTAGACTCCCTTGCAGCTAAGGGCAGTTCTGTGACCTAATTTAGCCAAGGAAATATAAGAAGAAATCTGCTGGAGACTTCTGGGAAAGATTTTGCTTTCCTGTAAAAGGGAAGGCATCATGGGCACCATTGTATCTTCCCTCTTCCTATCTTGAACATGTGTACTAGGCCAAGAGCAGTGCCAGCCATTGTGGGACCATGAGGGAAAGGGAAAGGGAATCACAGAGACCCCTACCTGCCGAGCATGGTGAGCACTGACATTTCCCCAGCAGTCCTACATGCAGACTTCTTTTTATTTGAAAGAATAAGCCCCTATTTGTTTATACAACTGTCAATTGAATCTTTTTGTTAGTCAAATATGGAAAAGAAGAAACAAGTTAGTTAACACGAGCATGGTGAGCACTGACATTTCCCCAGCAGTCCTACATGCAGACTTCTTTTTATTTGAAAGAATAAGCCCCTATTTGTTTATGCAACTGTCAATTGAATCTTTTTGTTAGTCAAATATGGAAAAGAAGAAACAAGTTAGTTAACAACCATTATCAACACCAAGCCAAAGAAGTAGAGTAGAGATAATGTTATAGAAAGAAAAGTTTGTTTGTTTTTTTATTGAAACATAATTGATTATACATATTCATGGGGCACATAGTTGACTAGCAATACTTGTATACAATATGGGATGATTGAATCAAGATAGTTAACACATTCATCATTACAAAACATAATTATTCTCTGTGTCCATTAACCAGTTTCTTGCTAACCCCTCTCCCCCTTTCCAACCTCTAGTAATCACAGTTCTGTTCTCTTCTTCTCATGAACATCTTGCTGTTGTCTCCATCTTTCTGATTTTTGCCACAGACTGGCAAAAATTTTTTCACAGAGCAGCCTTAACCCATAGACATAAATGCCTGGGAATTGTCGGTCTTTACCACAGATCTTTAGCAGCATATTGAATGACTGAAGAGTAAGCCATCATCAGAATCCCAGTCATTAGATAGGCCAGCGTCCAGGTTGGACATTCAGATTGTTTCCGATGATTTCCTATTTAAACAGTGTTGCAATAAACATCTTTGAAACTAAATCTTTGGCCTCATCTTTGCTGGTTTTCTTTGGATAAATTCTTAGAAGTGGAATTTCTAGGTTGAAGAATATGTATGTTTTTGGCTTTAGCTCATGTTGCTCAACTGCTTTCCAGAAAGAAAATACCAAGTTACACTGTCACTCCCCCACTGATGTTTCACACAACTTGGATTGATAACAAGAATTGCCGCAGGATCCTTCCTAAACTGCACTTTGGGCCAAGGTGGTTTGAGTTGGCTGGCTTCTGTCCCCTCCAAGCAGGAGCCCTGATCCACGCACCTCCAGCCCTTCCAAGATCAAAGCCACTCACATATTTACAAGTGTTCACTCCCCATCCTAAAATCCTCCCATTCCCTCCCCTGGTTCCTATAGAACTAGGAGCATAAAGTCAAGGCTTTGTTCAGTTTCAGCCACTGGGCTGTGCTGTCAGGTCCTACGGACATCCTCAGCTCCATTGCCTGCTTCTCACTGGCACATCCAGCCACATGGAACCATTTACTATTCTACGGTCACATTGTGAGTACTGTTCTACAGTCACTTTTGTGCTCTGCTCTTTTGGACATGCTGTTCCCATCACTGGGAAGGCTCTTCCCCTCTTTCCAGCTAATTTGTGCTCATCTTTCAAAATCCAGGTCAAACATCAGTGCTACCAGGCAGCCTCCTTCACCTTCCCAAGCTGGGAAAGGGCATAAGTTTGGGCTCTCACCCCCATATAAAATAATGCTTTCCTCTGTAATGCCATGATCACACTCAGTCTGTCTGTCTCATTCCCCAACCAGACTGTTAGGTCTGCAAAGGAAAAGAGGGCCAGAGAGGGAGAATGCATTTTGAGAGAAGCCCTGTCCTCCCTCCTGCTCTCCACACATACAAACTCTGTCCACCCTTGAAGCCCTTGTTCAAAGACATCCACACCTCCCTGACCCTACTCCAGAAAACTTCCTTGGTAGCCTCAGGACCCCGTTGACTCCAAGGCTCATGTGTGGATGAGCCTTGCCTCGAAGGAGGAAGTTGCTCAGGGTACCCCTAGAGCTAGAATCGTGCCTAGGCACATCCTTCCCTCTGTGGGCCTGATCAGGGGAGGGAATCTGAAAGGAAAGTTTCAACCAGCCACCCTGGCTCTCACAGTGGGTGTCTAATAATCACCTATAGCCTCGAATGGTTCAGCCACACTGGAAGACGCTTGACAAACTGTTCTCCCAGTTATACAAGGGAACAGAGTTCTAAAGGGATCATCTATGGTTTGTGACTCCATCTTGCCTAGCATCCATTCCCATTTCTCCTGGCAAAAGCCTTGGTTTTCTTTGGGGGATTCAGACCTCTCCTTCCTTCAGTCCAGGAGGGCAGGGATGGAGCATTGATCCTAAGCCAAACAGAGTTAGGTATCCCCTGTGCCACAGTGATTGGTTCAGGCATGTGGGCATGTGGACTAAGCCAGTTAGAGTGAATCCTAAAACCTCCACTGGAATTGCTGGAAGATAGTCGCTGCTTTGTGTGGCTGTGGAATCCAGAAGTTGTAGCTACCTAGGTTGCTGGAGATTGGGGTCCACACTGATGAATCAAGACAGAGGCCATATTCTGTTGACATTGTTTGAACCCTCCTATTCAGCCTCTCCTGGACTATTTGATTCTCTCTTCCCTCCCCCTTCCTCTTTTTTCTCCTCCTCCCATCCGTTTCTCCTTCTTGTGTCTCTCTATTTCTTCCCCCTTCCTCCAGCTGCTGAGCATCTCGCTCAGTCTGCTACCCTACCTACAGTACTGCAGATGTTGCAGTCTCAGGTCTGTCCCATTGTGCACTGGCTGTTCCCTTGACCCAGTAGGGATGGAAACAGGGTCATCAGAGGGGCTGTGAGGAACAGGTGGCAGAGGGTGCATGGAAGGGGCAGAGTGACTGGGCAACAGGCTGTGTTTCTGAACTCTCCACAGGTCATTTCTTTATTCTGATCTCAGTCGTCCATGGCCTTGTCACCAGCTTAGGAGCTTGCCTCCTGCTGGCTCTTTACAGAAGGCTTGGGGAAAGGCTTCCTCCCTGTCTGCCCATTTGCTCATTATCAAGGACTGTTCAAGGGCAGCACCAGACAGTGCAAGGAGAATTAAAGGGAATGGCCTGCATTATAGTTTTAACATCATCCTTGTCACGTTGATTTGCAGGGAGTATAAAAGATAGCTATACTGTCACCCAGATCCATACATTTCCTTGCCCAAGCCTAGGCCCATCATCTCTTCCTGGGACTATTGCCCTTTGATGCTCACCTGCTGTTAGCTTCTAATCTGGCCTTTAAATCACTGACAGTGTGCTTTGTCTGATATTCAGGCCATGTCACAAATTCATGGAGTGGGCGAGTTATATATTACTATATAACAAATTGCAAAATATAGTGGCTTAAAATAGAGGTTGCAAACTATAATCTTCAGGCCAAATTTGGCCTGCTGCTTGTTTTTGTAAATAAAGTTTTATTGGAACACAACCAACCCATTCGTTTATGTGTAGTCTGTGGTTGCTTTTACAGAATTGAATCGTTGTGACAGAGACCACGTGGTCCATAAAGATTAAAATATTTACTGTCTGGCTCTTTACAGAAAAAATTTGTTAACCCCTGACACTACACAACAATAATCAATTATTATTTCTCATGGTTTCTATGGGTCAAAAATTCGGGAGAAGCCCAAATTCTGGCTCAGGGTCTTTCATGAGGTGGTAGTTAGGTGTTGTCTGGGGCTGTGCTCATCTGAAGGCCTGACTGGGGCTGAAAGGATCCATGTACAAGGAAGCTCACTCACATGGCTGGTAAATTGGCACTAGCTGTAGGCTGGGGACTCATTTTCTCTTTACATGGGCCTCTCTACAGGAAAGCTTGGGTGTCCTCATGGCATGGTGGCCTCTGTTCCCAGAGTGAATGATTCAAGAGAACAAGGTAAAAGCTCAATGCCTTTATGAGCTAGATTCATAATTTGCACACTGTCACTTCTGCCATATTCTACTGATCATACAGGCCAGTCCTGATTCAATATAGGAAAGCAAAACACAGGGAAATAAATACCAGAAGGTGGGATTATTGTAGGCCATCTTAGAGGCTAGGTACCATACGGAAGATGCAAATTTATGCTCAGTTGAGCATTTTGGTCCACAAGTGTATTTTCTTAAGATTGTACCATGCTTTAAGTCAACATTTTAAAATTGGGAGATTTCAGAAAATATCCAAAATACCTAAATTATTTTGCATTCCCACATGTGACAACAGGATCGAAATGAACAACAGCCACCCTCTTTGCTTGGGGCATGATTCTTTCTAGTTTACCACAGTCCTCACCATTCCTTAATGTATTCTTGACAGGGAAAATGAATTTTAGTGAACATTAATAATTATCCTTGGGCTGTTTCCTTTTGGTACAGAAATACTTCTTTGCAATCTCATCTATGTCAAAAGAGGACAAAGAGAAGATACACTAAGAAGGCCTCCCATTTTAAGAATAATCAGGGGAACATTTCTATTAGGAGAGAAGAATATTCCTATATATTTAATATGCATGTAAAGTGTATGTATTTTAAACAACTACAAACTACAACCATGGCTTGTAAATATTATTGCTCAGCCTGTGGAGGCCAACTTCCTTAGCTTGGTATTGATGATCTTTTGTAATCTGGCCTCTCCCTACCCTAAAGACAATATGGCATAGAGATTAAAAGTTCAGATGCTGAGATCAGACCACGTGGGTTCAAATACAAGCTCTACCACTCATGAGTTGCACCCTCAATTCTCTCATTTCAAAACTGAAGATAATAGCTAGCAACACCAAGGTCACAGATTCGGATCCCCGTATTGGCCAGCCACAAAAAAAAAAAAAAAAAGATAATAATAGTACCCACCTACTAAGAGTTTTGTGACTACCCTTTCAGCTCCAATTTCAGTCCTGCCGGTATTCTAGTTACCTGAATGCTCTACTATTTTAGGCCTCTATGCTTTTGCACATTCTACTCCCTATCTAAAATTCACATGTCCTGCTTCTCTGCTACAAGGCTCTGTCCACAGTGACCCACTATCAGCTCCAATTTCAGTCCTGCCGGTATTCTAGTTACCTGAATGCTCTACTATTTTAGGCCTCTATGCTTTTGCACATTCTACTCCCTATCTAAAATTCACATGTCCTGCTTCTCTGCTACAAGGCTCTGTCCACAGTGACCCACTAAGATTGTTCTTAACACTGTTTACCAAACATCTGGTTCTCCTGGGTACTATGTGGATTAGTGCTTATTGGTCCCCTTGTGATTTGGTTGGGATCATGTGAAAAGATCTGGTCAATGAGTTGTGAATACAAAAAACACGTGTCTCTTCTAGGCTGGAGCACTTAACAGTAGGTTCGAGACCCTCCAGAATTCTCTCTTCCTTCTGCCTTGGCAACTGGGCCCTGGAGTGAGATGACAATGGTGTGGGCAGAGTCATAGCCACGCCATGTCAGATGTGCTAAGCAAAAAATCCACCTTTGTGGCTTAAGACTTTGGGGTTGTTACAGCAGCATTACCTAGCCTATACTGACTCCTATATCTGCTCTCCATAGCTTTCCTTAATCCTCCTAAACATGGGAACAGGTACAAACCTCTATTGATACATTATCCTCTCTGCCCTGTGTTAAATAACGGGCTTATATGTGTCATGGTGCCCACAGACACTGTTTCCCCTCAGAGTGGCCTTCCCTAAGTACTCATAAAGATGATCCTTTGCTCTTCTCTGGATGAATAGTCAGTTTATTTGGCTCTTGGTACTTTATTCTCAACAGCAATTATTTTTACTTATTTACTCTATTGTCTGCCTCTCCCACTAAACAATAAGCTTACAGCCTTGGGGCTTAGCTCAGTATCTGACAAAGAGGTGTTAGTAAATGAATGTTGGAACGAATGAATGATCAATGGAAACTGTACATCCAGTGCTTTGCATGGTGCCTGGCACATAGTATGTGAGCCTGAATGAATGAATGAATGGCTCCCGGTACAACTCAACAACTCACTCACCCTTGCTTATGTTTGCAAGCATCCTGTCTCAGGCCACAGCTCACAGCGGGCCCAGTGGAAGGGGCTCTAGCTGCTGCCTTTTTGTTTTACCCCCCTTTTTGCAAAATCTCCTGTGACCATTTAAAGCCAGGAAGCAAAATCAAAGGGCCCTGGATTCAAAGGATGTTAATTACCTTTCAAAGAGTTCCCCTTGGCTTTAGCCACACGATTCCCGTCAGAGGCTGTGGGAGTTTGCGGTTCCTGTGCTGGTCTTTGAAACTGGGAGGGATTAATGGGGCTTGATTAAACCACAAATGTCAGGAAGTGCGGAGGGCAGCTAGGAATGCTAGCCACCTCCATCCTGCAGCAGAGGGAACAGTCACTGTCCTCCCCTCCCTGCACTGGGTTCAATCTTCTGATAAAGGGGCTGAGGGGGAAGGCACCATTTTCCCCGTGTTCTCAAAGGTACCACTTTCAGGCTTATGATGATGCTCACATATGTGGAAATGACTGATGTGCTAATGAGAATTTAGTTCTGCCTTTTACTAAAATAGCCCTCTTAGGAGGTATAATAGGAAACCTGCCCACTAATTTTCCATGGCCTGACATTTGAACAGCAAATCTCCTCAACTTCACAGCAACAGGCTTGCGCTAAAATAAAGATTGTGATGACAGTAATGGGTACCAATTCACTGAGCACATACCTTAGTACTAGGCACTGAGCTCATTGCTTTATATGGTTGATCCCATTTCTTCCTCCTACCTAACTGGGGGGAGATAGGGGCTCTCATAAGCCCCATTTTACAGATGAGGAATTTGAGGCTCAGAGAAGTGGAGCCACTTGCCCAAGGTCACATAGCAAGGAAGTGACAGACTAGAAGTTAGCCTTCGATCTCTCCCACTTCAGAACCTGAACTGTTCTACATTGTTTATGCTTTTAGTAAATTCCGAGGGACCAACCTCCCAATATTCCAGGATAAATTTTTCTGCAGAAAACAAAAAGACAATAAGATAAGAGAAGTGGAGAGACATCATGTTGGAGAAATTCGTACCAACTGTGGTGGAGCCTCATTTAGTTTTGAGCCAACCCTGGGCCTGAGTCATGTACCATGTTACTAATCCCCCCAACTACTGAGGAAGAAACTGGTAGCACTTCCTGTCAGGAAGGTTTCAGATGCAAGTAACTAGAACTCAACTCAGTGAGGGGGACGATGTGGGTATGCCTGCCCCATATCAGCCTTATTTGCCTGTCTCCATGACAGTGGTTGGAAAAGCTAAATACCTATTTTCCCAGCCTCCGTTGCTGCCTGAAGTGCCCATGTGGCCACTTTAGTGAGGGGGACGATGTGGGTATGCCTGCCCCATATCAGCCTTATTTGCCTGTCTCCATGACAGTGGTTAGAAAAGCTAAATACCTATTTTCCCAGCCTCCGTTGCTGCCTGAAGTGCCCATGTGGCCACTTGGGGCCAATGAGCCATAAGCGGAAGCCTCCTGAGGGCTTCTAGAAGCCTCTACTTTCCTGATAAGAGGGAAAGACATTGCTTGCAACAGCAATGTCTCTACCTCCTCGTCCTGCCTGGACTATGATGTGATACCTCAACAGTGGTGGCCATCCTGTGTTCAGAGGGAAATGTCAAGACAATCACAGACATTGCTGAGCCATCAGACCAATGCTAGTCACTGTCAACCTCTAGATTTTTTTGGAAGTAAAAAGAATAAAACTTTTATTTAAGCCTCTGTTAGCTGGATCTTCCATTTCTTAAAGCCAAAAGCACCTTAATGGGTACAGCCTTTCTTCCTATGTTTCTTATTAAGACATAGGAAGCCCCCTCCCTACCTATTCCCTTCACTTCCCTGTTCAGAATTGTGTCAAATGTCTCTTCCTAAGCTAAATGCTAGTCAGGAGAAAGGAACCAACATGATTAGCTTATACCAGCATGGTTCTTAAACTTGAAGTGCATCATTATCTTACATGGAGGGCTTGTTAAAAGCCAGATTGCTGATTCCTATCCCCAGGGTTTTTGATTCAATACGTCTGAGATTTGCATCCCAAGGCAATAGTCCATTACCTATACAAGTAAAATCAGAGAAAGTTCAGGGTGGGGAGAAGTAGTCAAGGAAGGCCTCTTGAAGAAGGGGTCATGAGCTAAGACTTAAAGGCTTAAGGATGGAGAAGAGGAGTAAGCATTGTGGCAGAAAGGAAAGCCCTGAGTGAGAAAGGAATGGTCTGGAAGGAGTTAAGTGGGGCGTAAGGAGGTGTGGCCCAGAGTAATGGAACTGGGTAGGTACTGTGGCATCAACACTGAAGAACATTTATCAGTAGCCTCAGAAGCCAGGAATTGATTCTGGTGGCAAGAGGAAGTAGGTCAAGAGCTCAGTCTTTGTTGCCAGACTTGGATTCAAGCCCTGGCTTCACCATCTATGTACGTACGTATGTATGTACGTATGTATGTATGTATGTATGTATGTATGTTTTTGCTAAAGTTTCTCTGAGCAAGTCAATTTATCTCTCTAAGTCATTATTTTATCTCAGCTATAAAATGGGAGTAATGATATCTCTCTCACAGGGGTTGTTATAAGATTTAAATGATATAATGCATGTAAATCACCTAGGACTAAATATATGATAGCAAAGAGAAAAAACATCATTTTGAGAAAAACCTTTATCCCGAACTCTCATGATATGTTACTAGGCAGGCTCAGAGTTTTATCACCAAATGATTTCAGGAAATACTGAGTTAATAAAGTTTTATTTACTGCAGGACTTCACAGAACTTTAATATGCTAATATGAGGAATGGCTCTCATGAGAAAGACAGTGGCCTGCAGAACTTCCCCATGGTTATTTTACTCACAAAATGTTTTTGTTTTTTAAAAAATATAAATTTGTATAACTATTTTGGGGGCAGTGTATAGCAGAACAATGAGAAACCAATGTCAAACATCAGAGTACTATTTATAAAACATTGTCATTTAAACCCTAATGAAGCATAAAAATGGCAGCATTTTATCAATTCATTCAGTTGTATTTCTGTATTTGTCAGCTTCCCTAAGTACTGCTGGAATAATAAACAACTGTCAAATCTCACTGGCTTACCACAACAAATGTTTATTTCTCACTCATCTTACACCCAGGATTTGATGCAGATCTGGCCAAATCCTCTTCTTTCTGGGACCCAGCTGGTGGAGCAGCTCTATTTGGGATATGCTACTCTGGTGGGAGGGGGAAAAAGCCACAGGGAAACATGTGATGGCTCTCGAGGCTTCTGCTCCCACTCACGTATCATCGGCCAAAGTAAGTCACATGGCCAGGCCCGATGTCAATGGTGCAGAAAGTATAATCCTCTTAAAGAGAGAGAGAGCTTTGGGAATGAACAATAAATAGTCCCTCCTTTTTTTGTTTAAACTGTAAACAAATTAAATTTAGCAGAGTTTATTTGAGCAAAGAACAATTCATGAATCGGGCTGCATTTGGAACCAGAAGAGGTTCAGAGAGCTCCATTTTAGCAATACAAGCAGCGGGTTTTTACAGGCTAAATGCAGAAGCAAAGTAAAGAAATTGCTTCATTGGCTACAGCTAGGCATTTCCCCTATTTGAGTATGGTCTGGTAGTAAGACCCCAGTTAGAGGTTAATTGGCAGTTTTTGGTTGGTTAAGTCTCTAGTTTTGTTTTACTCTTTACACTGGGCTTCGATTTACTGACATAGGAACCCACAGCATTGGAGCCATCTCAGCTTAATAGCTTCCCAATTAAAAAACTTTTTAACACTGTCACTTTGAAAGTAGCCAACCTGTTTTAAAATACTGCCCAATTTGGATTGTTCACTGACCCAGAAAGGCATTTCTTTACAGTGGGGCATAGCAATGAACTTATGTTTGGTATATCATAGTTTCATTATTATAGCCTTACAGTGAGTAGATCTTGATGTGTTGTAGAATGATTCTTCCTTTTTTAGGCTTGGTATTTCTGGTCCTTTTTTCTCTGATATGAATCTTAGGATTGAGTTGTAAAGTCCAGTGAAAAACCCTGTTGGGATTTTGTATAAAATTGCATTATATTATAAGTTAAATTCACAGGGAAATTGCTATATTTATAATATTGAGCCTTTCCATCCATGGAATTGCTCTATTTTACCATTTACTTAGGCCTTCTTTTATGTCCCTGAAAACAGATTTATGTCTTTCCGTAGAGTTTTCCCACATCTTCTACTAGATTTGTTCCTGAAAATCTTATAGGTTCTGTGGCTAGAGTGAATGAGGTCTCTTTTTAATAACTGCATTTTCTAATTTGTCACTGCTGGTATATAGAAACATTATTAATTTTTGAATATTGATCATCTATCCAGCAACTTTGCTGAACACTTTTAAGGGTTCTAATAGTGAGTCTGTGATTTGAAATTTCTTTGAAAAAAATCATATCATTTGCAAATGGTGGTAATTTGTATCCCTTCCCATTACACCTTTCTATCATTCCCTTCTCTCCTTTTCTTTCCTTGCTACCTTATAGTCTACAAGTCTGCTCATATGTCTTCTTATGTGTCTTACTAAATAAAAGAAGTATATTTAATTCTCTAGAAACTATATACATTTGTATTTTAATTATTCCCATTTAACAGATGAAGAAATTGAAGCTCGGAGAGAACCCAAGTCTGTCTTACTCTTAAGTAAGGCTTAGGTGCAAGGACCGCTTCAGGTGTAAGTGACAAAAACCAAATCAAAGTGGCTCTCAAAATTGAGAAGCCCAGGCATGGCTGAATTTGGGGAATCTTACTGGTGTCATTAGGGCTCTCACTTTCCCTCCCTCAGCCTCTCCGCTCAGCTGTCTTACTCATTGGCTTTGTTATCAAGCGGGTATTCCCCACATGACAGTAAAGATGGTTGCCAGAGGATCCTTATTGTTGGCAACCCTGGAGAAAACCTGAGAGTGTCTCTCCCTCAGCATCCATGTCAATCCCTGAGAAGGACTCTGGCCAGCCTTGCCTTGTGCCCACCCCTGCATAGGACCACATGATTGACAGCCCCACTAAAATCACCTGGAATCAGAGGTGGGAGGGAGAGTTCACAAGACGAAAAGAAGGAATAAGGGGCGGGGGGAGTGACGCTAAGTGGCCAGAATGAATGGCAGATGTCCACTGTATCATGCAGTGCTCACTGCCCCCCACGGACAGGGGTGTAGAGACAGGGGGTCTTCATTCCAGGTTGTCTTTTCTAGCACTTTTGGCATATTGTAACTTCTGAGATGCTTACTTTGCTTACGTGGCAGATGAGGAGCCTAACCGCACAGGGGCGAATCAAGTGAGGAGATGCATGGAAAAGATCAGCAAAATAAAACACTCTGTAAGGAATTGCTTGCATCACCACTGGCCTTAATTAGTGGGGTCGCCCCTCAGCTCAAGTGCCTTCAATGGCTCCCTACTACCCAACTCATTAAGTTCATGACTCTTTGTGGGACTTGCGCAGCTCTTCAAAATTTGCCACCCCCCAGGCCTACCTCACTTCTCCCTAACCCACCTCCCCCGCTCTAAGTAGGCTGATTTTCTTTTGTCCTGCCCACTTATGGTTCAGTCTCAAGACCATGGTTCCACCTGTTGTGAATCCACTCACTTACCTGGGTGACACTAGGTAAGTCTTGTACTTTGTGAGAAATTCAGTTTGCTCGTCTCTTAAATGAGAACAATTAGTTCACAGGGTATTAATGAAAGAACAGATGTAAAGAGGCCAGCATAATACCCAGCACAAAGTCCGTGCTAGCTCCTCCTCTGCACACGGGCCATGTTTGTCTCCCTTGCACATTCTCTCCTGTGCACTCTTCTGGGGATCACCTTTGAGAGAGTGCCAAGTAAAGAAGGTATTTCCCAATTAGGAAGATTTGGGCCCCCCAGCGACACTTATGACAGATTGCCTGATGTCTTTGTTTGGGCTGCTTGAACAAACTATTATAGACTGGGTGGCTTATAAATAACAGAAATTTATTTATCACAATTCTGGAGGCTGGGAGTTCAAGATCAAGGCAGTAGCAGATTTGGTGTCTGGTTGAGGCCTGTTTCCTAGTTGATAGTCTTTTCACTGTGTCCTCACATGATGGAATGGAAGAGGGGTCTCTCTGGAGCCTCTTTATAAGGGCACGAATCCCATTCATGAGGGCTCTGTCTGCAAAAGACCTCACTTCCAAATCCCACCACACTGGGGACTGGGTTTCAACATACGTATTTTAGAGGGACACATTTAGTCTACAGCACCTAGAAAAAGAGTGAGATCAGCTCTCTAGGTACAAGGACTTAAAGAGAGATCCTCCTAGAGAGGAAGAGGAAGAGAAAATGGTTGGGGCTCTGAGTTCATGAGAAAGAGAAAAGCTTCAGCCATGCTGAGCATGTGTTTTGGGGTCAGGCTGTGGCTCAGGATGGGCCTAGGTCTGTGGTCAGGGGAGAGGATGGTTATGAGCAGGCAGCCTGCTGGTGTTCAGTGTGGGGTCTTGACCAGAGGTCCCACATGGCTGTGTGCTCCAGGGGAAGCCCACCCGCACAGGCACCCTCTACTCTTGGCACCACACTCACATCTGTGCTCTGGGGATGTCACAGCTAGTCTTCACTTCACTGTGTGAGCTGGGTCCCCATCTATTTCTGCCTTCCAGACATGCTGCAGCAACATTCTGGCCAAATCCAGCCTATAGACCCATCTGATATGGCCCACACTATGTGGTGCTTTTCTAAGTTGTTACATATATTTTGATGTTCTTCCATAAAGAGGTGGGGTCTCTATTCCTTCCCTTAAATCTGGGTGGATTTGTGGCTGCTTTGACCAGTAGAGTATGGTGGATGTGATACTAAGGGACTAGAGGCTACATCATAAATGTCCACATGGCTTCAGCCTGGCTGTCCTCCAGTGCCTACTCAGGACACTCTGTCTCAGAACCCAGCTGTCGTACTGTGAGAAGCACAGGCCACATGGGGAAACCATGTGTAGGTGCCAGTGGACAGTCCCAGCTGAACCCAGCTTTGAGTCATCCCAGCCCAGGCGCCAGTTATGTGAGTGGAGAAGCCTCCAGATAATTCTAGGCCCCAGCAACTTCAGTCTTCCTAGCTGAAGCCCCAGACACCATGGAGCTGAGTCAATCGGTCCCCACTTGCCCCGTCCAAACTTCTGACACAGAGCGTCGTGGACATAATAAAGTGATTGCTTTATGTCACTAAATCTGGGGTGGTTTGTTGCATGGAAATGTTAACTGGAAAACAATGCTTCTAAAATTTTGCATTCTGTTGCCAACATTTAAATTGGGAGATTTCACATACAAATTTGGGTTTCTGACCTTTAATGGGAAATCAGGAAATCTGTCCACACTGGGCCTACATCCCTGTTTGGCAAAACTTGGTCAGAGCTACCCCCTTGAGAAGGGATAATGATGGTGTGTCTGCCTTGGAGTCCATCTGGTTGTCTTTACTTGCTTAAGTTTCATACCAGGTCCCCATGGGCAGGTGGCTTTGCTAGCCCAGGGCCAAAACCATCCTATCACTTCATGCAGCACCCAAGTTCTCAGGACCTCTTTCTCTCCTTGATGACTTGGATGTCCCTGACCTATGTGGGTGTCCCCCTTTTATCCCTGGAGCTACAAAAACCTACCAAACCACGCAGGATTCTGTCCTTTGCCCTGCTTAGAAAACTGCTCATGTGAAATAAAAACCAGGCGGGGGCTGGGGGTGGTAATGTCTGTGTCTGGAGCTTGCTTATCCTGTAAACAATTTCCTGGTGATAATCTTTTCAATTATTCCCCCAAGCTAGAACTGCTGTGTGAAATCAAGCTGGGTGCCCTTGGCTTATCCTGTACATCTTGGAGTCATTAAGATCTGGCTTTATATTTCAGCATGAGCTGTCCAGAGCCACCAAGCCCAAGATTTCCAAGATCCATGACACACATCACAGTATTATAGAAACCTAGGAACAAACACAGGGCAGATCTTATAAGCAGCAAGATTTAAAATCAATCTATCTTAACACCAAACATAGACGAGCCAGGTACAAATTCCAGTAACTAAAACTTCCTTTGTTTTTCCTTATACAAATTTAAGTTATTTTATAAGCTTCCATTCATGTAGGTAGCAGAGACTTAATTAATTAGTTAATTAATTCAACAAATGTTTACCAAGGTCCTCTATGTACCAGGAATTTGGGGGGCAGGTGGGTGGGGAATAGGAATATAACCACAGACATATCAGATAAAAATCTCTGCCACTGTGGAGTTTAATTTGCAATCCAGTGGATGAGACAGACAAAGAACAAATTAACAAATGAATATATGATAGAATGTCATAAGCGGTGATGAAAGCTCTGAGGAAAAATCAAGCAAGGGGAAGGAACAGGTAGTGATGAAGGAGCGTTATTTTATACAGGGTGGTCAGAGAAAGTGTCCCGATGAGCTGAGCTTTATCTAGAGATCTGGAAGAAGTAAGGGAGGGAAGCCCATGAAGCAGTAGGGAAGAAGGGTCCATCTGGAACTCTGAGGCTGGAGCATGCTTAGCCCATTCTGGGAGAAATAGAGGGAGGAACTGTATGGCTGAATGGGGGTGTGAGAGGGGAGGGAGAGTAGAAATTAAGGTTGAAATCTCAGTTTAAGATTCTTCTTCCCCACCAGGTTGTCCAAGTTCTGAGTTGCTTACATAATCCCAGAATGGGAGGGAGCATCTAGCCCTACAAGTCATCCCTTCATGCTGGCAGCTCCCGTGCCCTCTTCATTCGGATTTTCAGCCAGGACTACTGGCTCTTGATGCTTCACCTGGGCCACCTTCAGGTGCCTGGCTCACCTCGATTCTCTGACCTGCAGGAGTCTATGGGAGGCTGCTCAGAATTGTCCAGGTACCACCTGCAGAATTTCTTCAGCTCCTGTACTGTGCCAAGAAGGAGAGATCTGACTGGGACTCAGCCTCTACTTCGTGCCTGGCTCACCTCGATTCTCTGACCTGCAGGAGTCTATGGGAGGCTGCTCAGAATTGTCTACCCAGGTACCACCTGCAGAATTTCTTCAGCTCCTGTACTGTGCCAAGAAGGAGAGATCTGACTGGGACTCAGCCTCTACTTTTCTCCTTTCACCCTGACATTTCCTTGGAGGGATGGCAGGGAGAGGGCAGATGGTGAAAGTAGGGCTGGAGCTAGTTTTTGTAAGATCTAAAGCTTATACCATTTGGGGTGACCCCCCCTTAAGCAAAAGAAAGGAAAATTATGAATATATTGCCTCTTGTTGAAGAGGCAATCTTTTCCCCAATGTAGATTTTTGTTGCCTTTGTCTAATATCAGATGGCTGTAAGCCTGAGGAGTAATTTCTGGGTTCTCAATTCGACTCCACTGGTCTGAATGTCTATTTTTATACCAGTACCATGAATGTGAATGTGGCTATTTATTTAGAAAGAGAAAAGAAAGTGAAAAATAAGTTAAAATCTTTTATATTATAATTTTTTCTTTCTTTCTTATTTTTATTTATTTATTTATTTATTTATTTATTTCAAATATTCATGAGATACAGAGCTGATTGTCCCCCCTCCTGCCCTTGATGTGGGGGCCAGATTCATATTGGGGACATACCCATTACCAGAAATTACTTTTGTACCCTTTGTCCTCTCCGAATTATCCCCCAACCTCCCTCCCCTTCCCCCTCTCCCCTCCATTCCAATTTGTAGCCCTAGGAATGTTCCCTCCCTCTGTGGATCACGGCACTACTGTGGTCTTTCTTTCCTGCCTTCTTTTCTCTCTTAGCTCCCACATATGAGTGAGCACATGCGGTATTTATCCCTCTGTGCTTTGCTTGTTTCACTCAACATAAGTTTCTCCAGGTTCATCCATGTTGTTGCAAATGGGAGTATTTCATTCTTTTTTATGGTAGAGTAGTATTCCATAGTGTATATATACCACAGTTTCCATATCCAATCATCCATCGATGGACATTTAGGTTGGTTCCATACCTTGGCTATTGTAAACAGAGCTGCGATAAACATGGGAGTGCAGGTATCTCTTTGACATGATGATTTCCATTCCTCTGGATATATACCCAGAAGAGGGATTGCTGGATCATATAGAAGATCTATCTGTAGTTTTTGAGAAACCTCCAAATTGTTTTCCCAAAGTGGTTGTACTAATTTACAGTCCCACCAACAGTGCCGTAGTGTTCCCTTCTCTCCACACCCTCACCAGCATTTGTTATTCACCGTCTCTTTGATTATAGCCAGTCTAACTGGAGTAAGGTGGTATCTCAATGTGGTTTTAATTTGCATTTCTCTGATGACTAGTGATGTTGAGCATTTTTTTCATGTATCTGTTGGCTATTTGTATGTCTTCCTTTGAAAAATGTCGATTCAGCTCCTTTGCCCATTTTTTAATTGGGTCATTTATTTTTTTACTATATAATTGCTTGAGTTCTATGTATATTCTGGATATTAGTCCCTTGTCAGATGAATAGCTGGCAAAAATTTTCTCCCACTCTGTAGGTTGTCTTTTCACTCTGTTGGTCGTTTCTTTTGCTGTGCAGAAACTTTTTAGTTTGATATAGTCCCATTTGTTTATTTTTTTCTTTTGCTGCTTGTGCTTTCGGGCTCATGTTCATAAAGCCTGTGCCCAGACCTAACTGCTGAAGAGTTTCACCTATATTTTCTGTTAGTAATTTTACAGTTTTGGGTCTTATACCTAGGTCTTTAATCCATTTTGAGTTGATTTTAGTGTATGGTGAGAGGTGCATATCTAGTTTCATTTTTCCGCATATAGATATCCAGTTTTCCCAGCACCATGTGTTGAAGAGGCAATCTTTTCCCCAATGTAAATTTTTGTTGTCTTTGTCTGATATCAGATGGCTATAAGCCTGAGGAGTGATTTCTGGGTTCTCAATTCTACTCCACTGGTTTGAATGTCTATTTTTATACCAGTACCATGCTGTTTTAGTTATAACAGCTTTGTAGTATAATTTGAAGTCAGGCAGTTATGCCTCCAGCTTTTTTTTATTTTATTTTTTGTCTTTTTGTCTTTTTCCATGTCCGGCAACGCATCGCAACCCTCAGTGTTGCCCCCGTACCGGACCAGGGACCGGCAACGGGATTGCAACCCTCGGCGTTGCTCCCGTGCCTCGCTCAGCCAGTGAGCGGGAACCGGTCTGTATGTGGGATCCGAATCC
>NW_007728826.1:305916-307439 GCF_000696425.1 Galeopterus variegatus
TTTTTTTTTTTTTTTTTTTTTTTTTTTTTTGCTTAGGATTGCTTTGGCTATTTGGGTTCTTTTGTTTTTCCATATGAAAGGTAAGATTGTTTTTTCCATTTCTGTGAAGAATGTCATTGGTATTTTGATGGGGATTGCATTGAATCTGTAGATCACTTTGGATAGCATAGACATTTTCACAATGTTAATTCTTCCAATCCAAGAGCATGGAATATCTTTCCATCTTTTTGCATCTTCTTTAATTTCTTTCAGAAGTGGTTTGTAATTCTCATTGTAGAGGTCTTTCACCTCCTTGGTTAAATTGATCCCTAGGTATCATATTCTTTTGGTGACAATTGTAAATGGGCTTACTTTCTTTATTTCTCTTTCTGTTAATTCATTATTCGTGTATATAAATACTACTGATTTGGGGGCATTTATTTTGTATCCTGAAATGTTACTGAAGTTATTAACCAGCTCAAGGAGTTTTTTGATAGACTCTTTAGGTTTTTCCATATATAGTATCATGTAATCTGCAAATAGGGAAAGGTTGACTTCATCTTTTCCAATCTGGATTCCCTTTATTTCTTTCTGTTGTCTGATTGCTCTAGCTAGTACCTCCAGCACTATGTTGAATAGAAGTGGTGAGAGCGGACATCCTTGTCTTGTTCCTGTCCTTAAGGGGAAGGATGTCCTTCATTTTTTCCCCATTCAGAATAATACTGGTGGTGGGCTTGTCATAAATGGCTTTTATTGTGTTGAGATACTTTCCTTCTATACCTAATTTGTTGAGAGTCTTTATCATGAAGGAATGTTGAATTTTGTCAAATGCTTTTTCAGCATCTATTGAGATGATCATATGGTCTTTGTCCTTGAGCTTGTTGATGTGATGTATCACATTTATTGACTTTTGTATGTTGAACTATCCTTGCAACCCTGGGATGAATCCCACTTGATCATAGTGTGTAATTTTTAAAAATATGTTGCTGTATTCTAATTGCTAATATTTTGTTAAGGATTTTAGCATCTAAGTTCATCAAGGATATTGGCCTGTAATTTTCTTTTTTTGTTGTGTCTTTATCTGGTTTTGGTATCAGAGTTATGTTGGCTTCATAGAATGAACTTGGGAGAGTAGCATCTGTTTCAATTGTTTAGAACAGTTTCATGAGAATTGGTATTAACTCCTCTTTAAAGGTTTGATAGAATTCAGCTGTAAAGCCATCTGGACCAGGACTTTTTTTTGTTGAAAGATCGCTAATTACTGCTTCAATCTCCTTGCTTGTTATTGGTCTGTTCAGGTTTTCTATCTCTTCTTGGTTCAGTCTTGGTAATTTATATGTGTCTAAAAACTTATCCATATCTTCCACATTTTCAAATTTGTTGTCATGCAGTTGTTTATAATAGTCTCTAATGATTCTTTGTATTTCTGTGGTGTCAGTTGTACTGTCTCCTTTTTCATTTCTGGTTTTTGTTATTTGGGTCTTCTCTCTCTCTCTCTCTTTTTCTTTTTTTTTTTTTTTGTTAATCTAGCTAATGGTATGTCC
>NW_007728826.1:308293-309868 GCF_000696425.1 Galeopterus variegatus
GGTATATCTTTTTCCATCCCTTCACTTTTAGTCTATGAGTGTCTTTACAGGTGAGGTGGGTCTCTTGAAGACAGCATATACTTGGGTCTAGCTTTTTAATCCAGTCAGTTAGTATGTGTCTTTTGAATGGGGAGTTTAGTCCATTTACACTCAGAGTAGTTATTGAGAAGTGTTGTTTAATTCCTGTCATTTAATTGCTACTTGTTTAGGTGGTTTAAATACCTTTTGATCATTATTTCCCCTTTTATTTCTCTTCTTCAATGTGAGTTGGGAAGTTAAGGTGGAATGATTTAGCTTCTTTTTTCTTGCTGGTGTTTTTGTTTTAACTGTGGGTTTTGCTCTTGCTTGCGTATTCGTGATGATGGTCACCATTATTCAGATTCCAGATGAATGACTCCCTTGAGAATTTCTTGCAGGGCTGGTTGTGTGGTGGTGAACCCTCACAACTTTTGTTTATCTGGGAAATACACTATTTCTCCCTTGTATCTGAAGGAGAGCCCTGCTGGGTAAAGAATTCTTGGCTGGCAGTTTTTTCCTTTTAGTATTTTGAATATATTGTTCCACTTTCTTCTGGCTTGTAGGGTTTCAGTTGAGAAGTCTGCTGTTAGTTTGATGGGGGTTCCCCTATAAGTGACCTGGTGCTTTTCTCTTGCTGCTTGTAGAATTCTCTCTTTGTTTTTGAGCTTTGCAAATTTAACTATAATATGTCTTGGGGAGGATCTTTTTGGGTTGAATCTGTTTGGGGACCTTTGAGCTTCCTGGATCTGAAGGTCTGTATCTCACCCTGTATCTGGGATTTTTTCTGTTACTACTTCCTTGGGTAGGTTTTTGATACTTTTTCCTTTCTCCTGCCCTTCAGGAATACCCACAACTCAGATGTTAGAGTGCTTGAGGTTGTCTGCTATCTCTCATAGGTTTTCCTCATTATTTTTAATTCTTTTTTTCCTTTTTTTTTNTTTTTTTAAAAAAATGAAATCATTACAACTATCTTTTCAGACCACAATGGACTAAAACTGGAGATAAATAATAAGCATTTACTGCAATAAATTTGCCTCTTAGTACTGCTTTTGCAGTATCTCACAAGTTTTGGTATGATGTATCTTTATTTTCATTAGTTTCTAGAAATTTTTTGATTTCTAGAAATTTGTTTAGTTTCTTCTTGGACCCATAGGACATTCAGGAGCCTATTATTTATTTTCCATGTATTTGTATAGCTTCCAGTGATTTGCTTATTATTTATCTCCAGTTTTAGTCCATTGTGGTCTGAAAAGATTGTTGGAATGATCTCAGTTTTTAAAAATTTTCTGAGACTAGATTTTGACCTAATATGTGGTCTATCCTAGGGAATGTACTGTGAGCTGATGAGAAGAAAGTGTATTCTTTAGCTGTTGGGTGAAATGTTCTGTATATATCTGCCAAGTCCAGTTGGTCTAGGGTGTAGATTAAATCCTGTGTCTCTTTGCTGACTTGTTGCCTGGAAGTCCTCTCCCATACTGAGAGAGGGGTGTTTCACATCACCCACTATTAATGTATTAGGTCCTATCTCCTTCTTTAGGTCTAAGAGTGTTTGCTTAC
>NW_007728826.1:310868-314641 GCF_000696425.1 Galeopterus variegatus
ACTGGTGTTTTTGTTTTAACTGTGGGTTTTGCTCTTGCTTGCGTATTCGTGATGATGGTCACCATTATTCAGATTCCAGATGAATGACTCCCTTGAGAATTTCTTGCAGGGCTGGTTGTGTGGTGGTGAACCCTCACAACTTTTGTTTATCTGGGAAATACACTATTTCTCCCTTGTATCTGAAGGAGAGCCCTGCTGGGTAAAGAATTCTTGGCTGGCAGTTTTTTCCTTTTAGTATTTTGAATATATTGTTCCACTTTCTTCTGGCTTGTAGGGTTTCAGTTGAGAAGTCTGCTGTTAGTTTGATGGGGGTTCCCCTATAAGTGACCTGGTGCTTTTCTCTTGCTGCTTGTAGAATTCTCTCTTTGTTTTTGAGCTTTGCAAATTTAACTATAATATGTCTTGGGGAGGATCTTTTTGGGTTGAATCTGTTTGGGGACCTTTGAGCTTCCTGGATCTGAAGGTCTGTATCTCACCCTGTATCTGGGATTTTTTCTGTTACTACTTCCTTGGGTAGGTTTTTGATACTTTTTCCTTTCTCCTGCCCTTCAGGAATACCCACAACTCAGATGTTAGAGTGCTTGAGGTTGTCTGCTATCTCTCATAGGTTTTCCTCATTATTTTTAATTCTTTTTTCCTTTTTTTTTGTCTGCCTGACTTATTTCAAAAAGACCATCTTCAAGCTCTGAAATTCTTTCTTCTGCTTGCTCTACTCTGCTGCTTAAGCTCTCAGTCATGTTTTTTATTTCATTGAGTGTGTCTTTCTAGAAGTTCTGCTACACTCTTTTTTATGATATTAATCTCTTTGTAGATTCCCTCCTTCATATTCTGGATGATTTTTTCTTGTTTCATTGTGTTCTCTAATGGAGTCTTCCTTTATTTCTTCAAGTTTTCTTAAGATCATTGCTCGAAATTCTTTTTCAGACATTTCAAGGATTCCTTGTTCCATGGAATCTGACTTTGGGGCATTACTGTATCCTTTCAGTGGTGTCATTTCTTCTTGATTGTTTGTGCTTCTAGTGTTTTTTTGCTGATGCTTGGTCATTTGGTAGGGGGTTTGCTTCTTCTATTACACTGAGGTTGGCTGTGGAGTGGCCTTGGTTGCTACTGTGGGGGGCGAATTATCTTTGCTTGACAGTAGCTGTGGAGGTGGTTATGTTAAACCACCTTGGTTCCCATTCTAGACTCTGTGGTCATAGAATGAGCCCCTGGTGTGTGGAATTCTGCTGGGCCAGACTTGGTGGGTTGGAACCATAGGCTGGTACTCTCCCCTGGCTCTGAGGTGGGATAAGGGGCTGTGTGAAGCCACTTGGTTCCACTGGCTGGTGTTGCTGCCAGCTTCCCCTGGTGGGCTTACCTGCATGGAGCCAGTTTAGGGCACAGGAGTAGGGCCTGGAGCTCCCCTCCTGCCTGGGATCAAGGTGGCAGGGTGAGGGAGCTGTGTGGAGCTGCAGTTCCGCTGGCTGGCACCGAGGGCCTCACCTGCATAATGCCAGTTCAGGGCACCAGGGTGGGTCCTGGAGCTCCCCCCATGCCTGGGTCCAAGGTGGCGGGGTGAGGGAGCCACGTGGAGCTGCCCGGTTCTGCTGTTTCTTAACAACTTTTCTTATTCGAGGTCTAATTTAGGATGGTCCCATAAACCAATAATGATCTTTAAATCAAACACCTTATTCACAGTATCTCCCAGATTCTCACATTTCTCTCTCCATTCATATATAGATGAACATTGACACAAAATCAATCCCTTGTCCTTTGGGGCCAATTCACCCTCAAGGAAATGCCTGCTCTTGATTCTGAAATTCCAGCACCACAGCTATGGCTGACAGAAGGCTGATATCCTACCTCTAGGGAAAAGGATGTGTACCTGTGAAAAGTAGGAGAGAAACTAAGTTACAATTTTTTAAAAGCCGACAAAACCCACAAGCAATTCAAAAATTTTTTTAAAACCACCCAACATACTATTTTTATTTACCATCTGACACTTCCTACAATACTTTTGCCCTACATTTTGTCTGCAGATTTTACATCAGAAGCCATGGAGGTGAGAAGGAATTGGAACAAATGTGTAGTGCCAAAAGAAAAGAACTGTCAACTCAGAATTCTATATCTAGCAAAATTACCCTTCAGGAATGAAGGTGAAATAAAGATACTCTCAGGTAAAAGAAAACTAAGAGAATTTGCAGCCAGCAAATCTGCTGGAAGATAATGGTTAAAGGAAGTTCTTCAAACAGAAGGGAAAGAATGGAACTTAGAAGATCAGGAATGAAGGAAGAGCAACACAAATGGTAATAATGGATCATAAAATGGTAAATATTTGGGTAAATGTAATGGACAATTCTTTTCCTCTTGAGTTCTTTAAAATATGTTTGACAGCTAAAAGTGAAAAGTTATCTGGTGGAAGTTTCAGTGTGTGTAGCTGTAATATAAAAGACAACTGTAATATAAAGGGAAGAGGGAAAATGGACATATATAGTAGTAAGTTTTCTACATTCCACTCAAAGTGGTAAAATATTAACTCTAAGTAGACTGTGACAATTCACAATAGCACAACCACTAAAAATAACTATACAAAGAGATATAGTAAGAAACTGTGAAGAAAATAGAGTAGTTTAGTCAGGCCCCTGGCCTCAGGCCCAGTTGTGGGTGGTGCAGCACATTCTTTGTAAACAAGGTGTGTAGGGGTGGAGTTAGTGCTCATGCCTTTCCCTCTGTCCTTTTGTTTGTTGCTATTCTTGTGTGTTCTTCAGTGTGTGAAACAGCAGCTCGGCAGAACTCTTGTCTAAAAATGGGGCATGTTTACTTTGCTGGCAGCTGCTCAGTTTTTTCTTTGGACTTTGCTGGCAGCTGTTCAGTTTCTCTTTGGACTGCCTAGCTGTTAGACATGTGTGCTTAATAAAGACTATTCTTTCTTCAACCAAGGCTCCAAGGACCTTTTCCCATTACCTAGCTCATAGACCCACATGTGAAGGGTTTGTGAATGGGATCGAGGGGTCTCTGAGCTCCAGACCCTAGCCCTAGCTCTACAGAAACACAGTAGATAAATTAACATGAAATACTAAAACATGTTCAAATAACCCCTAAAAAAGTCTGGAAGGGGTAACAGTGGAACAAAAAATAGAGGTGACAAACAGAAAATAAGTAATAGATGTATTATTTAGGTGAACCTAAATCCAAACATATCAGTGAGTACCGTGAATATAAATGGTTTGCACATACCAATCAGAAGATAAAGATGCTCAAACGGATTTTTAAAACAAACAAAAAATATGACCCAACTATGTGCTATCTACCAGAAACTCACTTTGAATACAATAAGATAGAGAGGTTAAAATTGAAAGGATGAAAAATCATATTTACCATGTAAATACTAACCATAAGAAAGCTGGAATGAATATGTGAGTATTAATATCAAAATGAACTTCAGAGCCAAGAAAATGACTAGACATGATGAGGAAGATTAAATAATAAAAAAAGGGTCTATTCAGTAAGAGGACAAAACAATCCTAACCTAACAACAGAGCTTTAAAACACAGGAAGTGAGGGCTGGGCGATCGCAAGCGCGAGGCGACCCGTGGGGTGTCGCGTGCAGTTAAGCAGCAGCAGCAGCAGGAGCAGTAGCCGCCGTGTGAGGGAGCCATGAAGCACTATGAGGGTTTACATTATAAAAGAGAAGAATAGACCTTCAAAAAATTCAAAGCTGGAAGATGGCGTTGGGTCTGAGCGGTCGCGCCAGGAGACAGCGCGATCCTGTGAGCCGTGCGCTGTGATACCAG
>NW_007728827.1:0-370 GCF_000696425.1 Galeopterus variegatus
TGTTTAAAAATAAACTTGGACCATAGTTTTCTTTTTTCTTATCTTTCTTTAACTTTTTTGGTTAACCAGGTTGTATTGAGCAATAAAAGGGTTGATAAATTTCCATCTTTGTTCAGTCTCAGGAAAAGTTTATACACAGTATCTGTTTCTTCAAGGCTTTGTATATCTGTTATGAATGTATTTTTTTTAAATCTACTCTACATTGGAGGCAAGTCTGTATGATCAGACTTGTTTTCATGATTGTGTTGTTCGAATATTCTATATCCTAATCCTCGTTTGCTTTAGCAGTTTTTATTTTATTTTATTTTTGTCATTGTGAAAAGTATGTTTTTGTACTACTTTTCTGATTATTAGGAGTGTTTCGTTATGC
>NW_007728827.1:824-2449 GCF_000696425.1 Galeopterus variegatus
TTAGGCTATACCTGAAACTACAGGGCCTTGGAAGCTAGGCCCTGTGAAATACATTTGCTTTCTAAATGTTAGTATATGCCACATAAAATATTAATTTTTGTTAATTCCCCTCAGCAATTTGAAAATTTTATTTTATTAATTAAGTTGCTTCCTTTGTTGCTTTCTAAAAAGTCTTTGTCAGTCAAGTTTTTCTTTCATCTTAGATTACTTTTAAGACCATTTTGAATTTATTTTACTTATACAATAAAGTAATATTTATTTTTCATTTGCACATATTTGAATTTACTTTTATATATATTGCTTGGCACTTGATTCTCATCTTCAAAGCCAGTTTTTCCACCTTTCGCCAAATCTGGAAAATATATGACACTGTATTTTTGAAAATTTTCTGTCTAAAAACTTCTCTGTTCTTCCTTTAGGAACTCCTGTGGGATATATTCTATTTTCAACACACGTATATATATATGTGTGTGTGTGTGTGTGTATATGTACTTGTTTGTCTCAGATTACACATATGTGTGTGTGTGTGTGTGTGTGTGTGTGTGTGTGTGTGTGTGTATACACTGTGCTGCCATTCTGAGTAATTCCTTCACGACCACCTTCCAGATTACTAATTACTGCTTTATCTGAGTCTAATATGATATTTAATCCATTCATTGTGTGATTATATTTTATTTCATTTATTTATTTTAATTTCAAGTATAGCTATTTTTGTTCTTTTTTAAATCTGCTTTTTTCCTATCTGTGTTTTTAAAAACATTTCTATTTTTATAACATTTTGTTCTATTCTGTCATATTTCATTCTATTCTTATAATTTTTATGACTTCCTTTATTGTTTTAATCATTTTATACATACTAGATTTGTTTCATTATTTTAGTTTATCTTCATTACCTCAAGATTTTGGCTTTTCATTGTTACAACTGTTCATTTATTCATAATATTTTGTTTATTCATTTGTGTTATGATTTGTTTTTAATTGTAAGCTCCTCTTTAACAAGACTTGTATTATTATTTTTTTTTCTGTATCAAATCCCATATAACCTGGACTATAGGGTGACTCTAAAGTGTTGTTAAATGTTTCCAAAAGCATCTCTAGATTAGGAAAACATTTTTTTGCTAATTTCTTGGACTAGAAGTTTTTGCAGCACACAGAGAGCTATATTTATACACAATATCACCCCAGACACACTCTCAGGCCTTGATTTCTCACAGGGAGATATTTTTCCTCACCTAAAGCCACAGGAAGGAAAAGTTTTGATTTCCTTTTTTTCTCCTGAAGCTGGTGGTTACAATATGTCTAACACCTCTTTCATTTATTGAGCAGCCCATTGTAGGTTCAAGATTTATTGCAGAAGTCTCAGTTTTAATTCACATCTCCAAAGTAACCACAGGGTCAGTTTTTGCTCCTGTTCTTACCTTTTGTCCCCTCTCTGTTTGTGTCACTGGGGTTTTCTTGTCTTTCATGAGAACTCGAATGATTGACCCATAGTATTCAGTGCTTCCAATTGTTTGTAGGAATAAGGGATGGGTTTTTGCATTAGCCTAGACGGCAATTTTATGAGAACAGAATTTTTGTTGCTGTAGTTTACTACGCTAACAATGCCAAGTATAAATGAATTTTAA
>NW_007728827.1:2902-4811 GCF_000696425.1 Galeopterus variegatus
AAATGATTGACCCATAGTATTCAGTGCTTCCAATTGTTTGTAGGAATAAGGGATGGGTTTTGCATTAGCCTAGACGGCAATTTTATGGGAACAGAATTTTTGTTGCTGTAGTTTACTACGCTAACAATGCCAAGTATAAATGAATTTTAACAGAATATGAGGAAGATGCTTAAACACACACACACACACACACAGGTATACCTGGGTTGATATGGTACAGAATAGAGAATATGTAACAATAGGAGGTCTAAAGTAGAAGTGAACAAGATTATCAACAATATTTACAGAAATACTGTAGAGTTTTGTATATCCACAAGGTATATGATTAAGAGTTAAAGCCAATCTTACTTACTTACCATGACTAAGTATAGCTCTATAAAATGATTTTAAAAATATTGGCTGCAAATAATGGTGCTGAATCACTGAGTGTTATAATAAACTACAAAAGGAAAAAAATGATTATTAAATAGACCTATGAAAGAGAAGAGCACAGGCACAAATGTTTTAGGAATTCTTTTTAATAAGAATCCATACTTAGCAACAGTATATAATTAACTTGAGAATGCTATTACTTCTTTTTAAAGCAATATTTCATTGTATTTTAAGAACTTCATTGTATTTTAAGAATAGAAACATTGAATTTGCAATTAAAGACAAAAAAACATAGCACTCTAATATAATGCAATCCATTTCTAATTACGAATACTGAAATAATGTAAGTTACCATGTAGATATAACCAACTTATACTGCACCAATTTCCATGCTATTTTCAGAAATTATCAGTAATGTCCACTATCACAGTTTATCAAAAAAAGTGTAAGACTTAATTAAGCTTAGGAAATTTTACCACACTTCATGTCTGTGTGGGCTCTAGGGCAAATCATTCATTAAGTTAATCTAATGAGGCCTCAGTATATAGAGTATGTATATATTTACACACACAAATATATATGCACACATGTATTGTCTAATAACATAACAATCTGTTAGTATGCTGTTAGTATGGGAAATGAATAACCATTAATCTTTTAATTTTTATAGGTTTATAAATAAAGAAACTGAGATTTAGAGTTTAAGAGTTTTAAAAATTCCCCTGAAATTACAAAATAGTTTTGGCAAAGCTGAGGTACCCAATAGTTATCCTGTCTCTGGATGGAAGCTCTCAAAGTGTCATCTATAAAACTACAGATCCCAGAAATACTTTGAGACGGTCCATGATGTCAAAATTATTTTAATTAAAATACAAAATATTATTTGCCGTTTTCACTTTGTTGACATTTGTACTGAGAGTACAAATGTGATTGTGAGTAAAGGTGCCTCTACAAACCAAGGAAATGGTTCCAATTTTTTCTAGTAGCTATTGTATTCCTCACCAGCATACAAGGACAGTATTTTTAAAAAATCAGTTTCATTAAGAATCAAAGCAGTAAAAATATTTTTTATAAAATCTGATGAAGCAGTATGATCATTTTTATAAAAATCTCAACCCTTGAATGCAAGTTGTTTTAATACTTTGTGTAATTCCATGAGACTTACACATAAAACATATTTGTTGCATATCAAAAGATAATGATTGTTTTTAAGAAAAGCAAATGTGCAATTGCGTGAATTGAAAGCTGAGGAATCCCCTTTCTCTGGAACACCATTTTCATTTGAAGGAATGAGTGACAGACAAGCTACGGTTATTCTGACTCGAGTACCGGATGTTTGTTATTCTCAAAAATGAATTAAGTAAATTGGTCACTTCAAGGAAAACAATTAACTGTATTTGTTGCCATTAACAAATTTTAATCTTTGAAGCAAAAATTTGGATTTTGTGGGCCGGCCAGTGGCACACTGCTACAGTACGCCGCTTGGGAAGCGTGGCAGCGCTCCCGCCGATGGTTCGGATCCCACATACAGACCGGC
>NW_007728827.1:5889-7150 GCF_000696425.1 Galeopterus variegatus
GTATGGGCGCGACACTGAGGGTTGCGATCCGTTGCCGGTCACAAAAAAAAAAAAAAAAAATTTTGGATTTTGTAAAACCCATATTCACCACTCGAAGCTTTATGTGTACCCAATACTTAAAAAGTTAGATCAGTCCTGATTTTAACAAATGTTATTTGTTTTTGTATATTGTATAATAAAATATGTCAGCATTTGGAACATTACATGACTCAGGTAATCAGGATTTTCCAAATAAATAATACTTGATGTTACGAAATTATGCATGGTAAAAGATTCATTGCAAGATAAACCAATGTATATTAATGTAATAGTGTGTGAAAAGTTTATTAATGGGGTTACAGATCCACATTGCAACTATTATTTAAGAAGCCACCACTTGCCNTCATAGAAATGCCTGAATAATTATAAAATTATTAATTCATAAATGGAGTTAGAATTCCATAGGCAAAGTTTTCCTTTGTGTGTTTGTGTACCTCAAAAGGGTACTTCAAAAAGTTCATGGAAATATTTGTATTATCTTTTAATTCTATTTCTCCACCTTTTGTTTTTGAAGTACCCTCGTGTGTGTATGTGTGTGTGTGTGTGTGTTTGTGTATGCGTGTGTTAAATTTCAAGGACAGTTTTCCTGGATAACAATTGTTGAGAGAATGGGATAANCTAAATCATTAATGGGTCTTTTAGATTTTAAGTGGGTAACAACAAAAGAGGGTGAGAATCTCAAAGAGTAATAAAATTTCTAAGATAAGTTTTAAAAACTCTTTCACAGCCTCGATCCACTATTCCAGTCCTTGAGAGTTAGTGAAAGAGGGTATTTAAACAACTGGATTATTACTAGTAACAATTTGGTTGCGTAAAGTAAATGTGTCAGTAGTAAGAGTTAAAGGAAGAGATTGGAGAAAATAATTTTGATAGTCATCATGCCAATCACTCAAGTTGTTCAAACAAATCATGGGAACATGCAGTTTTATTTGTGTAGCAACTGATAAGATAAAATCACCAGTGAACAAAATTCTCTTCATAGTGTTAAAGTAAATCATTAAACACAAAATGAGCTTCTGAGCTCACCCTGTTGGCATTTCTAATGGCAAGAGAAATAAAACTTAAGAAGAAAATATAAGGTAAGTAATACAAATGTACAGTGTGTTGTGAAATATTCTCCGCAATGAAGTTTTCAATATCAAGGGGGTGTAGTTTATTTAATCATAGAAATGCCTGAATAATTATAAAATTATTAATTCATAAATGGAGTTAGAATTCCATA
>NW_007728827.1:8573-11113 GCF_000696425.1 Galeopterus variegatus
CTAGAAACCTGTCCTTAATGCAGAGCCATCAGCTCAGATGTTTTTAATCTACTAGTTTATGAAACTGGCTTTCATTTTTAAGGGATATTCCCATTTCCTGTGGTTCCTTTATTTTCAAATACAATTTCAAATTGAGAAACTCTAAATATGACACTGGGCTTCATACTTAACCTGCCATTCTCTTAATATGAATTATGTTTACAGAAAATAAAACTATAAACTTTATAATATACTTAAAAGACACTCGTAAACTCTTTGTTAAACTCCTGATGTTGTTTATGTGCTAGGTATTACAATCGATAAAAGAAATACCAAGAAAATGATGACTGAGTCCCTGCCTTCAAGAGATTATGTTCAGTAGGAGAGAGCAAAGTGACAGGGATATGTAATACCAGGCACAGTGTGATAATAACTGAGACACGGAGGCTATATTACATGAGTGACAGAAGAACAGTAGCTGTCATAGTGATCTGGGTAAACTGAAGATATCAAATCAAGCAAAATAACTTTGCTAATGAAAATGTCTGGAAGAAAAAGACATTTTCCCCCAAATTCCATAATATATAACAGGGTAGAAATCTAACTGCCAGTAAGTAGACATATTAAGATAATCATAAGCTAATAGCAGAGCCAGAAAAGAAAAGAAAAGAATTGTAAGATCCTTCCAGTATAGTCAGCTGTAGTCAAACCCTTAGTAGAAGAGAAATCATTGAGTCTAGTGTGTTAGAGAGTATAACAAATTGGAATTCTGGAGGTTCTTGGTGGATTGTTAAAAAGGTATAATAACATAGAAAATTTGGTAAGCATGAACTTTACTTCTGGTGGAATTCTGAGCTTATCTAATGCCTGATTTCTGAGTTTCTGAGAACTACCTCAGCTTAGAGATCTTTTTCTCTGTATCTTACATTATTTCTAAAAGAGATTTTAAAGTAAATTAAAGCATAAACCAAGTCAGGAAAGTACTCGGATCCCCAGCCATTATTTGATCAAGTACATGGTTGGCACTGCTGTAATGCTGTCAAGTTGCTTGGAACTGTGGAGAATAACTAAAGAAATGACCCAGTCCTGTTCTCATAACACCTGCAGAGCTTTTGTAGCAATAAACATTAATTTTAAAAACAACTAAACAATATATGACACTTTGGAGTTAAATACAAAGTACATAGCATAGATAATACATAATATTAATGGCATCTTGGAAGAAAAAAAGCACAATCTTTTTTTTTTTTTTTTTTTTTTAACAAATCAGATTACTATAAAAGATGCCTTTTGAAGTCAAAGATCTGGGTTAGATTCCCAGCTTTATAGTTTTTTCTGTGTGGCCTCAGGCAGGTCCTATATTCTCTCTGCCTCTCAATTTTCAACTGTAAAGAGGATATATTTTCATTTGCCCAGTCTCTTTCACAGAATTTCTGTGAGCATCAAACTATAAAGCACGTGAACTGAAAAGTGCTGTAAGAGACTATGAGAGTCTGTATTTTAGGATACTCGATTGGGAGGTACTGTGAGTCAGAAAAAAATAGGAAAATTCATAATGGAAAAGTAAATAAGTCATATTCTCTGATACATAATTCATGTTTGAGAGTATTTCTTACTCAGCAACCACAGTGTTTCATTCCTTATGTTTCATACTCTCTTATTTCCAATGAATTCCCATTTTAACTCAAAGTTAGCACCTGCATTTTACACATTTTGATGTCAGTGTGATATCATTAAACACTGGATAAAACTATTTCATAGTGAAAGATTTACTTACATTTCAATATTTTTTTATAAAATTGTTAGACTCTCTATAAATATTTTTGCAGCATTCTGTTACGCCATTTAAAAATATTGTATTTTTATTAAAACACCCAATAATGTAGTTAAGATTTAAAAAACTACCATATTATACTGGAATATAATGTCTTAAATTTTTCAGTATTCCCATTCAAACTTTATTTATAATCATACATATTTTATTAGTTATCATTATAGTATACAATTTTATGCACTGCCTATTTAATTTGCAAATTTTTTCCATGTTGCTGCATAGTCTTTATACCTATGAATTTAGTGATAACATGAGATTCTAATTATCTAATACACCATTATTTGCTTAACCATTTCCTTGTAGTTGGATAGCAAGATAGCTCCAAAATTTTAACCATTGCAAATCACTCTAAAATTTAAATGTTTAATATGTTTTTTATCTTAGTTTATTTTCTTAATATAGATTACTAAGTTGGGTTTATAGAGTTAAAGCACATAGACATTTTAAGGAACATCTAGAGCAATGTTATTGCCACCACTAGCCTAATACTGCAAAATTTTCCTCAAAACCTCATTAGTATTGGTTTTTATGCTTATAAAATTATTGATAGCTTATTAACAATAAAATATATTGTCCTCTTTTTTTGCCATTTGTGACTATCATCAAGCTGAATGTTTTCTCTATTCTTAATTACTAATTACATTTCTTGTTGGGTGAATTTTCTGCCTGTATCCTTTCTTCATTTTTAGACATCAGCTAAGTATTGGATATTTTACCTAGCTTAAAG
>NW_007728827.1:11594-13161 GCF_000696425.1 Galeopterus variegatus
TTTTATGCTTATAAAATTATTGATAGCTTATTAACAATAAAATATATTGTCCTCTTTTTTTTGCCATTTGTGACTATCATCAAGCTGAATGTTTTCTCTATTCTTAATTACTAATTACATTTCTTGTTGGGTGAATTTTCTTACTGTATCCTTTCTTCATTTTTAGACATCAGCTAAGTATTGGATATTTTACCTAGCTTAAAGGTTATCTGCTCACTTACTTTCCTCTGTTTTTTCCTTTTATTTATTTATTTTTTCATTCTGCGTATTTTTTTCTTCTTTTCTTCCCTCCACCATATTCCTTACTCTCTTCCTTCTTTCCTTGTTTCTTCCTTGCTTCTTTCTATCTAGAAAAGAAAAACTAATCTTCAGTGAATAAAGATTGATTACCAAAATACAAATTTTAGAATGTGTGTGGTTTTTAGTTTAAAAGACTGTATGTAATAAGGGTTTTGTATATAATTTGTATCTATATATATGGAAGGAATAAAGTGGAAAGTAAAGAAACATTCTTTGGAATAATTCACCACAATATTTACTTCTAAGAAGTTAAAAGACTTTTCTAAAAACTAATATCCAAGGGTTCAGTTAAAATTAAAAGAAGGTAAGCTTTTAACTATGAAATAAATTTCAATTATAAATCTTTAGAAATGTACGTTTTCAAATCTGAGCCCTCCATAAGATTCATTGAGCTTGTAAGAGCGGTACCTTAATCACCCCTTGCAAAATCAACCCACATCTGGCAAAACTGAAGACCAAAGTAAATCCTCAGAAGGACAGTTGGGTGCCTCCAGTGCATGGTAGCTGGCACCTCTCTAGGTGGCTTCGCAGTGAGGCATAACTGGTTGACTGCACCAAGGTTCAGGGTCAAAATATGCTAACATTGCAGGCTTAGAAAGCTGATGTTTCAGCCCATCACAAGGGGATCCATCTCTCATGGGAAAACACACAGTCCTCTTGATTGTTCGTCTGATGTATAAAACAGAGTCCAATTTAGTAATTTACCCATAGCCGTGTGACTGCCATGCAGACTGGAATTCCCTGATGGACAGTTCTAGATCTCTCTTCACAGGCAGATTTACATAGAAACTCAAATTATAATTAAATGTTTGCTTGGCGGACTCTTATGTTTGAAAAGAGGAACATTATAATTTGAATATTTGATGGCTGTAGTCTAAGATAACAAGAATCATTCATTTTTATGATGGAGATAGTCTGTCTCAGAATTTCCCAAATCATATAACAACAGCCTGATGAAGAAAATGATATGTGTAAAAACAAAATGTGTACTCACATTTATATTTAGAAATTGGCTTTCTCACTGCAGGACTTCTCCCAGCTTTTAATATGCCGGTGTTCAAGACTGATGCCTAAGAAGGAAATTTCGTAAGCCCTGTTTCCAAAATAGATTGGCTGGGGGGCTTGTGGGGGGGGACAGATCATCTATTGATCTCTCCCACAACTAGAGAACAAGGAAACCCAGGATTAGATTTTGGAATTACTCTAGATGTGTGGACATCTCTTTCATGGCAGCCAGGACAATCAGAATCAGTGAGACCAATTAGTG
>NW_007728827.1:14489-15547 GCF_000696425.1 Galeopterus variegatus
TTATTTTATCTCTGGGTCACCATTCTGTATTGGTTTTAAATTTATTCCTCAACATAATTTTGTTTTATTTGCAAGTTCTCCTCAACTGTTACCCTCAGTTCTACTTCAGGCATAATAATGAATTAAAGGAAAAGGTTCCAATCACCTCTACTTATGTACAACTCCCTTGCCCAGTGAGGTGCTTTTTTGTTATTAGAACTCCAGCACATATTCTCCGTATTTTAAAAACACAAAACAGTACCTGGCACCTAATAGCTTGAAGGTTGTTGGATTTCTTATTAGACAAAATCATCCGTCTGCTGTTTTCTCCTCCTGTGGCATTTGCTTTCTTTGGACTGCACGCCGTGCTAATACATTTGGTCTCTTCTCTCTCCAGCCCCCATCCAAGAAAAGATAAGAAACCAATGATTTTAAGAAATAAAGATGTTAAGTCATTGTTAATGACTGGATTAGTACTATGTTTTTGACTTTTCAAGGATATTCGCTGTTGAATAAGAAGGATTATTTTCAAAAGAATGAATGAACGGTGGAATTTAATTGAAGACAACTTAAGACTATAAGCACTATTGGCCAACTTAAATTATATCAGTACAGCAATTACCTTTCCACCTTCCCCTTAAAATTGATATTACCCTTCCTCTTCCTTCTCCCCTACTTTCACTACATGTTTCTTCCTTTTCTTCCTTTTCTCATGGTTCCTGGAGGCCCTGGATAATCAGTAAGCTTTATCTCATCAATGAACTCCACTCTGTTGGGAATAGCTGTTTGGAACAAAGCATTGTATAAACTGCTTCCTGGCTTGGTGAAAAATAGAGCCAAGATCACTTAGTGAAATTTGCCGTGGGCAAAAGTAGTTGTTTATGTAATTTGCTCTTCCACATTGAGCTAAATGTTTGTATGATACTATTGAGATTATTTGACCAACATATATCTACATAGTCTTCAAGCAACCAAAATTAGAAATTAAACAGGAATTAAAAATTTTCTGCTGAGTTTTTCATTAAAAAGGTAAAGTTCATTTCACCAAGTTGAAATTTCAGAAAGTACTGTCATTTTTT
>NW_007728827.1:17023-19030 GCF_000696425.1 Galeopterus variegatus
TTGTCCAGGAAAATTAGCACACAACAGTTTAGGTATTAGACAAAATAGACAAAAATACAATGGAATATGTTAGAAAAGTAGACCAATTTTACATGAGAAAATTCTAACTTCTGTTTTGATTTTTAAGAAAGTTCATTTATAAATGTGTTTGAATAACATTTCATGCCATACATTGCATTATATGCAAAATATAAGTAAAGTAAGAGAATTAATATGCAATTAGATAATTAACTATGGAAATTTGTGATCTTCCAGTGATTATTAAAAATACATTTGGGGTTATAAAAACCTTAGGCTTTAATAAGCATACAGAGAAGTTTTAAAAAGGCAAAAATATCAGAGAATTTCTTTAGAGAAGAGAGTAGAGTTGTATTCTTTAATTTTTTATGTAGAGTTCTTAGAATTCTTTGCCTAGGGAAACATATGTGGCATTACAGACCTAACAAATTTTGACTACAGTAATTGATCTATTTTCTATGCAAAGACAGACTGAGAACACTTGTGATGTTGCCTAAGATTGTGAATATTTATAGCACATTTATTTATTTATGTCAGCAACATAATTTTTTCAGTGGTCAAATAAAAATTATATTTGAAAGAGGAAAGTTGGGCCGGCCCCGTGGCTCACTCAGGAGAGTGCGGTGCTGATAACACCAAGGCCATGGGTTCGAATCCTATATAGGGGATGGCCGGTGCGCTCCCTGGCTGAGCGTGGTGCTGACAACACCGTGCCGAGGGTTGTAATCCCCTTACCGGTCAGAAAAAAAAAGAAAATAAAAGAGGAAACTGCATTTAAACCATCAACTAATAATTTTCTAGAATTGGAAGTTTTAGTCATAATCATGTATTTACATCCTGAGAGCTGTTTTGTATATTCGAGTGTCATTTACTAGTTGTTATATCACACAAACTACACATGCATCTCTAATAAAACCGTAAGCAGGTGATATTATGAGAAGACGACTAGAAACATAATCGAAACTCATCATATAAAATGTATGTAGTGTAGATTTTAGTATCACAAATGCACCAATGAGTCCCATTCTTATTTTGTGGAATTATCTTTAAGGTGCAGCATAGTTTAAAATATTTGTTGAGATTGAAGGAATAGATCCCTCACTTAAATATTTGAAGAGTCATACGGTTATGTTTAATCTGTTTTTCTTAAAATATGTAACAAAGACGTTTGAATTATTTGAAAGTAATCATTGCTTGGTCTTGGTTAAATTAAGACTTTTCTATAGTCTCAATTTACAATACATTATAGAAATATGCATACCAAACTCATTTGTTGGGATTTGGGATGATGTCTGCAAAGTAAGCCAGTACTTTATTTAAGAACAAAGGAATGACGTTACCAAAATTACATGCGACACTTTAATAATATTCAATTTTTTTTACCAATAATCCAACTCTGAATGCAATAAACTCTACTCAATTATTTTTCAATGTGTAAATTATACTTATTCTTTAAATTCTTCTTAAATTAGAGTTATTTCCAGAAAAAAGGATATTTCAGCAACAATAAGTTAAAAAACTACAAAACATACCTTGCACAAATATTAATATTTGGAATTAAGTAGACCAAATATTCAAAGTCAAATCAATATTTTAAGTTCTCAGGCACATATAGACACAGGTTATCACCCTTCTCTGAGCAGAGTACAACTTACGTCCAGGATATAACTGAAGCTATAGAACTAATATGGTACAAATTCCTCACTCAGTTTTGCTCAATGAGCAGGGCTAGTCTATCCATCCCTGCTGTCATCATACCCAAAATGATAAAATTAAGACACCAGTATATTCACTGTCTGAGAGAGCAAATTAAAGACTTTACACAAGACAGCATAATCCAAAAGATCTACAAAAGTGAAAATGGTATATGACGATAGTGTAGGAGAGATAAAGCAATATCTTTTCCTCACCCATCTCAAGGTTTATCACTGAGGCACCTACAATAAAAGACAGATTAATAAGAGAAAAGCATTATTTATTAAAAGATTT
>NW_007728827.1:19910-32544 GCF_000696425.1 Galeopterus variegatus
GGGTTGCGATCCGTTGCCGGACATGGAAAAAGACAAAAGACAAAAAAAAAAAAAAAAAGTTTTACATGTCACAGAAGCCTTCAGAAATGAAAACCCAAAGAAATAGGGATGCCTGTATTTTTATGCTAAAGTTGATGAAAAGGTGGATAGTCACGCAGAAGTGTGGTTAGAGCACTGAAGTGTGTCATCTACTGATAATATGCTGGGGGGATTTAGCAAGTCCTGTTTGTTCAAATTCTGCTCTGTTTCCCTGTGGGTAACATTTTTTCCCTCTGGGTATGAGGAGGGTACCTCTTGAATGAATGTCTTATGACCTACCTTAGAAGGACAGAAAATTCTTTTATGGCCTGCTTCAGGGGAGAAGCGGGGAGAAGGTCAGAAAGTGAAATCCTGCTTCTGCTGTATCTTCAAATGCTAAAGGGCCATATTTAGGGTAGCATGACCCGAACCTCATCAATAGAACTGTGAGCAGGATTGCCTCCAGGAGGAGAATACAGCTTGTTTTGGAAGATGTATGAGGAAATTTTCCCTAGATTGATGGAAATGTTATATATTTTGACAGGATTAGACAGGTCTATGAACCGATTTTCAAAACTCATCAATCTGTGCACTTAAGATCTATGCATCTCATTGTATATAAACAATATTTCATGAAAAAGTGATTATGTTCAAATAATATATAGAAAAAAGAAAACGTTTGAAAAATTGTGCTGAAAAATTTTATGGTATAGAGAAGGAATTGCCTCAACTTTGTCTCCAGTGGGCAACAAAATGAATAAAGAAACAAGTAAATAAATGAAAAAAAATTTTTGAATGCATGTAGTTAAAGTAGAAATAATATAATAAAGGTATGAAAATTCCAAAGGCCCAGTAGTAAGACCAAAACCTATTGAAAATGAATTGTTAAAAAAAATTTATTGGTGCCTATTCACTTGAAGAGGCAAGAGGAGGTAAAAAATATAGATTCTGTATTGCAGTAAAAGAGTAAATATATATATATACACACACATTATAATACAAGTCAGAAAGTTATAAATGCCTCAAGATTTGTTTAGATAAAGAGTAATGCAATTTCAGAAGGACAAGGGAAGATATTAATAGGGTTTTAGCTACATAATTTAAACCTTAAGAGATGAAAATAAACTTACAAAGGAAACTAGCTACCCTGAGGTCTGTGCCAACTGTGCTCAGTCATTGTAGCACAATGATATCCTTGAAGAAGTAGAAATATTCATGGATTTCCCAAATGTCCACAATATAATTTCAGCTTGATAATCACTATCTCTTATATTTTATATTCTAATTATCTTGCCAGTGTGGTAACACACCATGATTAGTGATAGAATTAGCCGATACCCAATCTGGTGGCTTCAACTAATTTCCATTCAGTTTCAAGAGGACAGTTAACCAAATTTTATCTTCTGGTCCTCATTTTTTGGACTACACGTTTCAGTTTTGCTCCCACCCAGCCATCCTATGAGCCATAAAGCAATGAGATTTTTCTGAGGTTGTTCCAAAGAGACAAACCTGAGTAAGAGAAAAAATGCAAATTAATCACTTAGGTCTTAAATTTGAGAAACATGAGCAGTGTACTTTAGCCAACATATTTGAAGACAGAGGGATACATGGACTTTTTGTTTTTATTTTTATTGACATTAGGGAATTTCCTCACTGTACCTTGTTACACTGAGGAAAAAATCTGAATTCTTTTAAAATCAATCCTCTATTTTTATGCACTCTTTTAATTATTAAACACTAATTTACGTACACTAAATAATCTAAGATGGATTGTTTTTAGTTGTTATTGTTTTTCAGAATAGAAATCTAAACTTTATTAAATCACATTTCAAGTAGTCCATATATGACATTGTTTCTCAGTTAAACCAAACCACGTGGAAAGCTGTAATCGTCTAAGATGTGAACTTGTGATGGAATGTTTACTAAAGTTAATCTAACCATCAGTAGCATCAACATTCACTTTATTTTAATATTCTCCTAAAACAATTATTTGTGAAAAAATAAATTTTTCTTATAAATCTCTAGAATATCAATATTTAATAATATCCTTATTTTGGACCTGCACCTGGAAATAGTCACTTTGAATCTAGTCTGATTCTGTTTTTTGTAAGTAATGTAAGTAAAAATTTTAAGAAAAATAACAATTTGAATCTATGGCTACCGTGGTAGTTAATAGTTTTAATCTAAGTTCTGTAACAAAGTTACCCAAAATGCAGCACTGTAAACTAGGATGCAGGTGTAGTTTTTTAAAAGACACAGCTGGAAGAATCATATGTCACTTCCTTTCCTATTTAACTAGAACTAGTAACTTGCCCACATCTTGTTGAAAGGGAGCCTGGGAAATATGCCCTTGGACTGATAGACCATTACTATGGAAGGAAAGGGGAAAGGGGATAGTGAGGAACAACTTGCTGTCTACCACCCAAATATCCAGGGATACACATCTTTCCATGTATCTCCCCTATACACACATACACCCAATATGATAACGTCCCATGCAGAAAATGGAAGAATAGCTGTAATTTTTCAAGGTGATGGTCAAATCCTACTGGGTAGTAATTTCGTACATTCCCTGATCTGATAGTGAAATTATTTCCTTGATTAACCTCTGCTTATGTTATCTAGAAGGGATTCCTTTGTCTCTTACCATTTATGATTCCTATTTTCTTTTCTGTGGCAGATTCTTTGTCCATTACTTCTATACTGACCATAAGAACTGCTTTACCTGTGACCATCCTGATCTATACTCATTGTTCTAGTGTAATATCAATATTCAGCAAATAAATTATTCTAGATATGTATCCATCGCTTCTTGGACTTTTGGCTAAGATCAAGTGTAGTATCTGCTCTTATCAGTTTAAATATGTATCCATTTCACTCTCAGAAGTATCTGATTACCCTATACTTTTCTTCTTAAGAGAGAATTAGAAAACATTTCCTCCTTTGAGCTGCACATATTTTGGTTCTATATTCTGCAAAGACACTTGGGAGGCTCTGTAGTTGCTTCAAAGGTCAAACACACATTGGACTTTGCAGATCAATGCAATTTCCTCAAAATCTTATTATGCTTTGGTCTGGTTGCTCACAGTCAGATCCATGGGCAAATAACCATAATCAAAGATCTAATGTAGGCAGTGCTGCTATGCTTGCAGACTATCTTCTTTTATTTACTGGTCTCTTTGCTCAGCACATTTTGTTCTCCATCTATTTAAGGGTGTCTACTTTGAAGCTCTCTGAAAATACTACTTTAGGCAAGAAAGTATCACTCTTAACCTGACCTTCAAAACTAGAATGGACCCCAACTAACTGAGAAATTGTAATGTGGGCACTTAAGCCAGAGGCCTTTTTATTGCTAACGCTGCTTCTTAAAATCACCTGTAATAACTAACCCAAGTACATCTCGTTGCAGACCTTTGCAAAGAAACAGCCAGCATATATCAACATTCTGTGTTTTTTCAACGTTCTGAATTTTTCCAAACAATTCACAGAGGTTACATGTTCTTTGTCACGTACCTTTCTAAGGATTGCAAGTGACAGTTTTACCAAAGGTTTCATTGAAGCATAATAAGGACCACCAGCTTTCCAGCCTGCAATACCTGTGCTTTTGTTACTCGCTGACAGCTGTTAGACCAATGCCTCACATTTTTTTTTTTAATGGTAGAGCCCACTTCTAGTAACCAATTACATTTTGTTTAAGACTAAGATCCTATTGAAAGAGAGGGGGAGCCTAAAATCCAGCATTTTAAACAAGATAGAAATTGATGTTTCATGAAATATCAAGTGGAGATGTCTCACTGTTGGCAGGGCAGCTCTCCCATTCTCAACATGTGACTTCTAGTTCTGGATTCAGGGAAGCTACTCAACCTTCACCATTACACAGAGATCAGAAAGAGGGAAAGGTGCCAGAATATTGCATACTCTATCCTTTTAAGAACAAAAGCCAGAAGTTCCAAATATAGTTTCTGTTTAAATTCCATTGTTTAGAATTTAGACACATGTCATACCACTCACAGGGAAGGCCAGAAAGGCAGTCTTTAATTGAATGGGCATGTGACCAGTTGAAATTCTATTATACAAGGAGGTTAAGAACAGACACTGGGTGACAACTCACAGTCTGACACGCTACTGTGCTATTCAGAAACAAATCTAAATATCTGAAGCAAGAAAGAGGATTTATTGCAGAGAATAAAGTACTTCCAACAATAATAAAAGGAAAGGCCAAAGTTCTGGGATCTGGGCTGGAACAGAGCACAACAGATCTGACAAATCTAGGGACTAAGATGACCACTGAAACTATTGAATATGAACATTCCACTTTAAAAGCAATTCCAAAATTAGAAATCTGGGAATTAGCTATCACCACTACTTTGCCACCGCTGCTTCTCAACACCAAGGGAAGTGAAGAACAGACGCTGAATTATTGCTTTAGAAGCCAAAATCTTAGTCTCAATAGGGGGGAAAAAAAGAAGCCAAAAGCAGCACAAATACTCTTTACTTCTACCTTCTAAAATTTGTGGAAATACATCTTTTTGGTAGAACCTAATTCTCCTCCTGACTCTTGGCTGCAAAGGCATAAGGGAAGTATCATTTTTAGCTTTTCAGAATCTACAGTCAGGCCTGTCCATTAGGCAGAGGGTTGGAATGATGTTTAATGAGCCAATCTCCTGCATCCAGCACTGCTCCTGATGACCGACGGGCACCCTAGCAGAGCATATACTGTTAAAGAAGTCTTTCATTCCAAATGAAAAATGAAAGTGACAAATGACTGTTGAATCCACTCTTTTTTTATTGTATATATCTATGGTATACAACATGATGTTGTAACATATGTATACATTGTGGAATGGCTAAATCAAGCTAATTAACATACATTACCTCACATACTTTTGTTATCTCACTATTTTTGTGGCAAGAACACGTAAAATCTACCTTCTTTGCAATTTTCAAGTATACAATACCCTGTTATTAACCAGTCACCATGTTGTGCAATACATCTCTTGAATTTCTTTTTCCTGTCTAACTGAAATTTTGTACCCTTTGACCAACATCTCCCCAATCTCCCCACCCGTAGTAACAACCATTTTATTCTCTGCTTCTACTAATTCGACTTTTTTTAGATTCCACATGTACCTGAGATCATGCAGTATTTGTCTATGTCTGGCTTATTTCACTTAACATAACATCATCCGGGATCATCCACGTTGTCACAAACAACAGCATTTCCTTCTTTTTAAAGAATGAGTGTATGTATGAGAATGTGTGTGTATACTCAATGAACCTTCCGTCTGTGTGTATTCTTTAGTAATTGAATAATCTTTTAAAGTAAAATGATGAATTAACTTTACAAAAAAATGTTGAGACAGTTTGTATTAGGTTTGGAAATATCAATATCAGTTTCTTGCTCCTTTATATTAGACTTTGAACAAATAATATTTTTGAAGGTCTAAAAGTTCTACTTTTATAAAGACTGCACATTCTGTTGATTGTTTCCCTTCTTCCAAGCTCAAGTCAATGAAAGAATAAGCAATTTACTTTTAATATAGCAGCAATGCAACTAGCACTCAGTTTCTAAATAACTCGATCAAAACATTTCCTTTTCTTTTTTAGTTTCCTACATTTGAAATAGAAATAACTGCATTATGTCTGCAACTGCCTTAATTTGTTTTCAGCCAAATGCTAACTAGTTCAGATCCTGCTATTTAGGCAGCAGGACTAGGAGTGAGAAGTTATACAGAGGGACTTTGTCAGTCTTTTATACGAAGACTCTACACGGTGCCAGGCAGCTGCTAAGCACCCAGTAGATACTATGTCAGAATTTTTGACTTAATAAGTGAGGTCCTGCTTTAAAAAGGATTTATACAAATAACATTAGGAAGAGAATGAGAGGGAAAATGCTGAGCATATATGAAACATGCAGGTAGCCAGTCTCAAGGTCTGGATCATAATTCTTTGCATTAAAGTTTAAAGATGACTGTTAAATTTTATTCTAACGGCAAAGTCAGTGTTGAAAAATCTTCCTCAGCTCTGGAGCAAGACTGCAGGCTGATTAGCAAGGACACTTATAGAACTTATGTTGGAATGCATGTTCTGAAAATAAAGGCACTCTGAACAATTACATTTGCTATAGAGTGCAGAAAAATAAACATATTTTAAAAAATTAGATTATATGTACTTGGGCCTTGATTTCTTAATGGGCAGGGAAGTTTTAGGAGGTAATCCACCACCAAGACATTTTAAAAATGATTTTACCCACTAAGTCTAGAGCATCTTTTTTCCTTTAATGTTATTTTTTTATTGAAACATAATTGATTATACTTATTTGTGGGGTACAGGGTTGGCTATCAGTATTTGTGTACAATACGTGATGATCAAATCAGGATAGTTGGCATATTCATCATTACAAAACGTATTCATTCTTTGTGTCCATTAACCAATTTCTCCCTAACACTTTTAAACTTTGCATATTACAACAAAACGCAGAGATAAAAATAACCTAATTATTAATACAACACTTAGGAAATTTAAAAAACTGACACTGTAAAGATTGCCTTTTAGTTTTATTTACAATTTCAGCATGGAAGGTTGATTATTTTGTCTTAAATCCTTTGCCTAAAAACTGAGTAGACTACTACCAGTAGGAGAGAAAGCTTTACTTGTTTAAGTCCTATGCATAGGGCAGAGCCATGAAAAAGTAAATTATAGAAGTAATTGTCTATTTTATTTTATTTTTATTTAAAAGTTCTACTAAAATAGTTAAGCATATATGTTAAGCAAGAAAATAGATTATACTGAAGGGCATATTTTCAAAGGAAACAAAGTACAAGGTACTTTTGTTACCCTTTCTTGTTAATGAACAATGTCAATCAAACTGTTCTAAACTTAACCTTTCAGTTTTACTGAGATTAGATTGTTCCTTTTCAACCCAGTCCAGCTCTCCTATGTCCTCTTCCAGTATGTACATGAGTCTACCCTAGATATGATAAGAGATTTGTAGGCACAGAAATTTCTTACAATAGTGGCTTGTTTTAAGGATTAATTTAAAGAGATTTTAAGTGTTTAGTATAAATGTAGTGAGAAAAAAAATTACTACATATAAAGTTATTTTTAAAGCCCTTTACCTCTCTAGAGTTTCAAAATTAAGGATTGCAATCCAGGTTTTTATTAAAATATAAAGGTGCAATCATTTCCTTGTGTAGCCCCATTGGTAGGTTATGCTTCCATTCTGCAGTAACTGATCACACCTTTGTAGCTCTGTAAGAGAAGGGGAGTATGTGGGGAGGTACATCTTTGAACTTTCAGTATTATAAATACAGTTATAAATATATTTTATAATATATTTTATATTTATATTATAAATATAAGATGTATTTATAAATGTATTTTATTTATATAAATACTCATAAAATACTTATATATTTATTTATATAAAATGTATTTATAAATAGATATTTATATTTTATATTTATACTATATATTTATTTATTAGATTTATTATAATAAATAGATATTTATTGTTATATTTATAATAATATATAAATATATCATTTTATATATTATCATTTTATATAGTATACATTTTATAAGTGAAATATATAATATAAATTTATATTATTTTATATTTATATTATATTATAACTATATTATAAATATATTTTTATAAGCAGCACTGAAAGTGAATGTAATTCTCAGTCTTCTATTCTCTGCCCTCCTATCTTAGATCTCAATCTTAGAAAAAAACTTACATAAAATTTAAAAAGAAGGAAAAAAGAGAAAAGAACAACAAAAGGATCCTATGACATATTTTTGTAACAAAAAAGTGACCCAACTTATTTATGGTTCTGCAAACTTTCCCCCAATAANGGAAATTACATTTGCTATAGAGTGCGGAAAAATAAACATATTTTTAAAAATTAGATTATATGTACTTGGGCCTTGATTTCTTAATGGGCAGGGAAGTTTTAGGAGGTAATCCACCACCAAGACATTTTAAAAATGATTTTACCCACTAAGTCTAGAGCATCTTTTTTCCTTTAATGTTATTTTTTTATTGAAACATAATTGATTATACTTATTTGTGGGGTACAGGGTTGGCTATCAGTATTTGTGTACAATACGTGATGATCAAATCAGGATAGTTGGCATATTCATCATTACAAAACGTATTCATTCTTTGTGTCCATTAACCAATTTCTCCCTAACACTTTTAAACTTTGCATATTACAACAAAACGCAGAGATAAAAATAACCTAATTATTAATACAACACTTAGGAAATTTAAAAAACTGACACTGTAAAGATTGCCTTTTAGTTTTATTTACAATTTCAGCATGGAAGGTTGATTATTTTGTCTTAAATCCTTTGCCTAAAAACTGAGTAGACTACTACCAGTAGGAGAGAAAGCTTTACTTGTTTAAGTCCTATGCATAGGGCAGAGCCATGAAAAAGTAAATTATAGAAGTAATTGTCTATTTTATTTTATTTTTATTTAAAAGTTCTACTAAAATAGTTAAGCATATATGTTAAGCAAGAAAATAGATTATACTGAAGGGCATATTTTCAAAGGAAACAAAGTACAAGGTACTTTTGTTACCCTTTCTTGTTAATGAACAATGTCAATCAAACTGTTCTAAACTTAACCTTTCAGTTTTACTGAGATTAGATTGTTCCTTTTCAACCCAGTCCAGCTCTCCTATGTCCTCTTCCAGTATGTACATGAGTCTACCCTAGATATGATAAGAGATTTGTAGGCACAGAAATTTCTTACAATAGTGGCTTGTTTTAAGGATTAATTTAAAGAGATTTTAAGTGTTTAGTATAAATGTAGTGAGAAAAAAAATTACTACATATAAAGTTATTTTTAAAGCCCTTTACCTCTCTAGAGTTTCAAAATTAAGGATTGCAATCCAGGTTTTTATTAAAATATAAAGGTGCAATCATTTCCTTGTGTAGCCCCATTGGTAGGTTATGCTTCCATTCTGCAGTAACTGATCACACCTTTGTAGCTCTGTAAGAGAAGGGGAGTATGTGGGGAGGTACATCTTTGAACTTTCAGTATTATAAATACAGTTATAAATATATTTTATAATATATTTTATATTTATATTATAAATATAAGATGTATTTATAAATGTATTTTATTTATATAAATACTCATAAAATACTTATATATTTATTTATATAAAATGTATTTATAAATAGATATTTATATTTTATATTTATACTATATATTTATTTATTAGATTTATTATAATAAATAGATATTTATTGTTATATTTATAATAATATATAAATATATCATTTTATATATTATCATTTTATATAGTATACATTTTATAAGTGAAATATATAATATAAATTTATATTATTTTATATTTATATTATATTATAACTATATTATAAATATATTTTTATAAGCAGCACTGAAAGTGAATGTAATTCTCAGTCTTCTATTCTCTGCCCTCCTATCTTAGATCTCAATCTTAGAAAAAAACTTACATAAAATTTAAAAAGAAGGAAAAAAGAGAAAAGAACAACAAAAGGATCCTATGACATATTTTTGTAACAAAAAAGTGACCCAACTTATTTATGGTTCTGCAAACTTTCCCCCAATAAAGCAAACATGCTTGTGGCTGAACCTAGCTTTCTTGTATCCAATTACACTCATATAATTTCTTATGTTGCCTCAAGTCTCCACAGGCTGCTCAATTTCAACAGCAGTTTACCAAAACGACAAATTACCAACATCTATTTTCTTCTTAACTTTGTAAATATTCCTTTTTTTTTTTTCGTTTCTTTTCAAATATTATTAGATAAGAATTATTTTTACATTAAAATTTACNTTTTTTTTTTCGTTTCTTTTCAAATATTATTAGATAAGAATTATTTTTACATTAAAATTTACTATGGGTTCTAAGATTGAGAAAAAAATTAACATTTTCCTAAACTAGAAAAAATTTTTTAACTTATTAAATTCTAATAAAATAAAGAAATTCCTTGATAGTCCAACCTCACGGAGGGGCTAGGGGAGCATTTTCAAGGGCTGACCTCTGCTTCTGCAAATTGAGACTACTGATTCCAGCACCCCCAATCACCCCCACATTTAAATGCAAGACAGTATGAGCAAACACAATTTGAGGAGAAATATGCTTACCTTACACTTTAAAAAAAAATTCTGTTTGTATATTGCTGTTCTGTATCTTTTGGCACAAACTCTGTTTAGCACAGAGAAGCTAATTTATTGCTTGGTTTTTGGCTCAAATCCTGTATTCATTATGTCAGCGCAAATCCTCTTTTTCCATATAACCCTCCAGGGTTTGATGAAAAATAGATTCCTAAACATGCCAAACCTGTCAAGCAGGAATAAAAGCTTCCAGTGGAAGCATCGTGTTCCCTTGAAATAGCAGTGTTTGAGCTTGTGTGAGCCTATGTGACTCTCGAAAAGAAGTGAGATCATGTTTCATTTCAGGAAGATGTATGCTTCAGGTAAGAGATCAAAACAGACTTTCTATACTTAACTAAATAAATACATAGAAGGATATTTCAATTCAAATGTATCTCTGAGAAAAAGTAGCTCTTTAACTATATTGTGAAACTTAAGTGGTAGATGAGTTAAGACTTGAGTAAGTTTATGCTGCGTTTTGATAGAGATACCTAGCCTGTAAATACTCTCTGGAGCCTACAATCAGAAGATAGAACTTTCCTGAAGAATTGGTTGTTCTCTCTCACTCTCACGCTCTCTCTTTCAAGCTAGCTGACCCACAGATTGCACTGATAACGTATCATTTATATCATCTGGTAATTGCTCACTTTCACATCTGTCAGAGTGTTGAGCTAGGGACATCAGTCATATCTGCTGGTAGATGTTTCTTTGTGCACATTGACTTCTGTGTCTTGAAGCTGATGCCACTAGTCTATGGATGGCATTCCCATGGTGGCTCTGAAGGGAAATTCTTGTGAGATGGAAGGTGGATATTCCTAACATATGGGCCCCAAACTGGCAACAGCTGCTGCTGGAGAGAAAGCAGCGTGCTATTTCTTCTATGTCACTCCTTGCTGGGGTCCTCTGGCCTGTCTGCCCTCCTCTGTACTGGCAGCTCACTGAAGTCCAGTGTGAACCTAGAATTTGTACCCGTTGCACCCTTGCTTTCTTTCCCTTGCAGACAATTGTATTTCAGATGCTTGGGATTGAAGACCCGCTCTTTAAACCTAATCATAATATGTACCTTGTGTATAGCGTGGATCTTCTTAAATGCATTACCTAATGTAATATTGTGTGTCAATCAGGTAACAGAGAGAGAGAGGTTAGAGAATACATACCACTTACGTCATTAATAATGGCGTTAAGAATTCGGACTTTAATCAAGGTTTTCTTATTCCAACTCTAGGGCTCTTTCCATGATGTGTTACTTGTCCTGTCCACCTGCCATTTGGGCCAGGGGAAAGCAAGTTTGTGAATTGAGTATAAGAAAATAGAACCGTGAGTGAGCTGGCGAGAAAATGAGACAGCTCCATCCAGCTCCTATAGGAAAGGATCATATTAAGTAGATGAGTCTTCACTGATTCATTGAATAAGCAAGACTGTAGGTTGCCATCATGAGCCCCAGGCCATGATTTCACATTTTTTTCCATCAGAGCTGGGATCGTTTTGGTCATGAGGAAGCCCTCTTCAAGTAAGGAAAAAAAACAGTATATTTCTCTTGGAGCTGAGAAAGACATGTTTAAATAGTCTTTCCCATCTAGGAAAGTATTGCACTGTATTTCTAACTAAATTATTACTATTTTTCCAAATTTATAGTCTCATAAGATGGTCTACAGATAATCAAAAATTGCTACAATTACTTAGGCATAAATCTATTTTAATTGTTATCAGCTCTTAGCAATAGTCCTTTCATAACACAATTTGTGCATTTTTAAGTTTTAATTATGATTTATTTTTCTGTTGGCTGGAATATTTTCAATAATTATTTTGAACTACAAAATAAGCATAATATGTATCTTTGAACATCTTACACAAAATTTTTTTCTTAGCCACTTTATTTTTTTATTTCCAAATTGTTCCAATTTTATTGTGATTTTTCCCTTGTGAGTTTTTAGAAGTGTTTTTAAAGTTTAAAAATATATGAGTTCTTCTGTAAATTATCTTCTTTTTACTGATTTTTAACTACATCGGGGTCAAAGAGAATAGTCTATATAATACTGACTAGAAACGTATTAACAGTAGGCAAATACGTGATAAATTTTCATAAGCAATACTTGTCCTTGAAAAGAATGTGTAATTTATAGTTATTATATGCAGTATTCCATATGTTATGTTTATTACATATACGTATACGTGTATTACATCAAGTGTGTTAATTGTATTTTTCAAATCTTCTATATGGCTAATTACATTTTTATCTGATCCACTATCAATGACTATCAATCTCACTATCGTGAGATTTCTATTAAATCCTTCCATTATGAAGGTGGATTTGTCAGTTTCTCCTAGTATCACTATAAAGTGTTGCTCCATACATTTTGAAGGAATTATTTTTAAGTACATATCTGAGACACCTACCTGGTGAACTGAATTTTTCCTCTACAAAGTGCTCCTCTTCACTTCCAGAATTTTTTTTTT
>NW_007728827.1:32955-33686 GCF_000696425.1 Galeopterus variegatus
CTTTTTTTTTCTTTTTTAATAAAGCATAACAATCTATAGATTTTATATAATATATCCAAACAATTCACATTTATGTGTTTCTGACATACACTTTTCATTTCTTCGTCTCAGAGAGTGCTTGTGTTTGTACCTCAATCAGCTGAAGACATGACAAGGCATTTTTGTCTTCAGCTGAGATCAGTGTCACCTTGTTGTCACCCTCTCCCCCACTATGGACTTTCTTCCAATTTGACTGAGGTTTTTGTTTTGTTTCTGTTTTCGTCTCATCTTCTCTCTCTACTGGTAGAAAGATACGCTCTCTATTACCTTAGTGGTTACATATAAACATTTAACGTGCATTCTTTAAAAATCTAAAGTTATCTATATCTGTACTTCCTTCTGGACAATATAAGTAACTTTCAAAATTGGATCACGCAACCCCAACTTATATAGTCTATAGTCTAATATTTAATTATATCTAATTTATTTTGCCCTCCAAATTACAAATTGTTATTTTCTATACAGTCGATGTTAAAGTTTAGAATTCTCCAAACATGATCTTCACTCGCCCTTCCTTCTGGTTATCTCAGAACTTCCCTGGGATCACCCGAGTACATTCTTTAAAAATGTCTATGAATGATGATGTTCTAGAGATAAACATGTGTAAGAATATGTTTTTATTCTTTTCTGCTTCTTGAAAGACAGTTTTGCTGAATATTGGCTTACATTCTTCATCTGATTTTTTTTTTTTT
>NW_007728827.1:34843-37523 GCF_000696425.1 Galeopterus variegatus
GATCCCGTTACCGGTCAGTAAAAAAGACAAAAAGGAAAAAAAAAAAAAGAATATTGCAACTTCTTAGATGCAATTTACCACTATTAGCCATTCCCTACTACTGTTTTATAGCTTATTATTTTCTTTTGATTGAAGTCTCAGAATTGATAAAGAGGGGTAAAAAACACTATTTTTCTAACACACATATAACATTCAAAAATACTCACTTAATACATGTAACATCCTCAAGAATTTCAGCACCATAAAAGAAAGATCATGACTGTGACATTCACTGTCATATCTCCAGTGTCTTGCACAGTGACTGGCACAGAGCAGGTGTCCAATAAATGCATATCTCATAAATAAGAGGACACAAACTCTTATTGCCTCAAAAGGTAGAACTCATGCAACACAGGTATAATATTTTTCTTGGTCTTTGAGACAGAGAAGAGAGACAACATTTTTGATGTCTTTCATATATTTATCTTAATTCACTAACTGTTCATATATCTGACCTTTTTGGTGGTAAAACAGTCCACTATAGTAAATTATATTTTCCCTTCTTATGTTAATTTTCACTCATTTGTATCAATTTCCAGTGACTTTGTCAACTAATTATCTTTGCTATTTCAAATTATTGCTAAATCTCTACTTCGGTTAACAAAGAGTTTTCTATGACCAAATGTAAAAAGTGAATAGCATTTACACTATTTGCTAAAATCATGAAACTATAAATAGTATCTGAAATAAAAATTAGGGCTAAAAACACCTACCTGATATACATTTTGAAAATGCAGTACTTGGTTTGCTAATCTATCAGACAGTACAATACTCTATAATTAATTTTCACCCGATGTTTTAAGTTTATACATCACTACCAATCAAGAATTTCTTATAATACTAGTTTTCCAAAAGATTGTATCATAAACCACTGGCATCAAGAGTGGATTGTTGAGTTGATCTTTTGAAATATAATAATTTTTACAGTGACAAATTAATTCCAACTCTTCCACTTCCTAGCTATGTGATTCTGCAAGATGCTTACATTCTTTGTATCTCAGTATCCTTTAAGATGAGGATATTAATAATGCCCACTCATAGGACTGTCATGAGGGATTTTTTTTTTTTGGCTGTCATGAGGGATTTTTTTTTGAGGATTAAATAAGTTAAAAATGTAAAGCACTTCAAATAATGGCTGACACATTCTAAATTAGCATGCAATAAGTGTCAGCAATTGTAATCATTAAATGATACTTTTCTTTTTATTCAGCACTTTCCAGATTATGTTTTGATGAACAGTCTCTCACGAAATCTTAATAAGTGTATTAGAAGAAATGTGACCATGTCTGGGCTTTCATTCTCCTGTTGTCAGGACATAGGATTAGGCGCATGGGTCTAGGCTAATCCTAGAAATTCACCCTCGCCTACCACTGACACCTGTGGTTTGCCCAAAAAATGTGCATATAATCCAAGCCAGATCCCTCTAATTCGTTCCCCAAATTTTTAAACTGACATGATTTGCTATGTATAGGGGCATGTTTCCCAGAATACTTTATCCATGTTTCCCATCCTTGAACGAAAAGCCTACTTTGTTGTAGAAATAAAGGAGCCAGCATATTTGGAAGACACAAAAGAGAGAAAGAGAGGCTTAGCTGTGACTATGTTCATGTCCCTAGTTAACATAATGTTTCCTTGTGCATTGACTTCTGCCACTTGTGACCAGGAGTCCTGACTAAAACAAAGGTGCTTTAAAAAGTATCCTGTCAATTAGTTTGAAGAGCATATTATACACCTTTTTTGAAATTTTACAGTGCATACTATGCAATCACAAGGGGTAGGAAAACCTCTGTGAACTTCTACAATAGAAAAAGTAAATTAAAAACTTAAAAATATGCTTACCTTAGCATATCTCAGCACTTCTCAAACACATGTGGGCTTTTTTCTTAATAACTTCTTATAACACATGAAAAACTTGTGTGTCAGAGAACTAGCTAGTGTTTCATAACAGTTTAACAACCAGTGATGGAGGATTTTCATGATTTCACATTATAGATCTATATTCCCTGTAGAATTTACTTTACAATTTTAATCCGTACTTAATGGAGTTAAGCAAAGATGGTTTTTTCATCCAAGTGATTAACCTGGTATGCCTGCCCCACCTAAGTAACCCAACATTTCCTACATGCGTAACTTAAACTAAAAGTTGGCATATGCTAGGGCCTATTAATATGTTTTCTCCTCTGCTTCTTTGATGAATATATCTATAATTGCTCAATTGGTGCACTGTTTGAATTTTTGTCTTTAAAACGTGTATTATTTTTCAGTACAAATCTCTGTTTTTTTCTATTATTTTCCTTTTCCAGGAGTTCTTTAGAATCATCTTGTCAACTTCCTCATTAAGGATATTAAATTAAACTCATAAATTCTTCCAAAGATTATTTATATTTTTATAATTTTACATCTTCTCATGCTAAAATTTTATGTTTCCACATATCCTAAATATTTGACATATTCTCTTTGGGTTTTACATACATAATCATATCATCTGTACAAATAATAATCTCTCCCTTTCCAGTGGTTACATACCCATTTATCTATGTTAGATATAATTGCTAAAATAATTTTATGGAAAGAATAGTTATCCTATTCCTGGTTTGAAGGAGAAAGCCCATAGTGTTTCTTCGTTAAATAAAATTTGATT
>NW_007728827.1:38013-40171 GCF_000696425.1 Galeopterus variegatus
ATCATCTGTACAAATAATAATCTCTCCCTTTCCAGTGGTTACATACCCATTTATCTATGTTAGATATAATTGCTAAAATAATTTTATGGAAAGAATAGTTATCCTATTCCTGGTTTGAAGGAGAAAGCCCATAGTGTTTCTTCGTTAAATAAAATTTGATTGTTAATGTGTGAAAAATTTTTTTATCTTTGTATGTATGGTCTTTTCATTTATAGTTTAAGAAATCATGAATACAAAATTAAATGCAAAAAAATGTGTTTTTCTGCTATGATTTATTGATGAACTCTTAGTGGATTCAGTCTTTTGCAGATGAAAAACAAAAATACACAAAGTATAAATATAAAGTGTAATATTAAAAAATTGAGCTGGTTGGGCTGGCCCGGTGGCGCACTGGATAGTGCGCCGCTTGGGAAGCACAGCGGCGCTCCCACCTGAGGGTTCGGATCCCACATACAGACCGGTTCCCGCTCACTGGCTGAGCGAGGCGCGGGAGCAGCGCCGAGGGTTGCAATCCCGTTGCCGGTCCCCGGTCCGGTACGGGGGCAACACTGAGGGTTGCGATCCATTGCCGGACACGGAAAAAGACAAAAAGACAAAAAAAAAAAAAAAAATTGAGCTGGTTAAAGTCCCAGAAGATTTTATTAATTCGCCTGAAAACACAAACACACACACGTTTATTTGATACATAAATGCCCACATCTATTATAACCTCCTTACAAATGTCAGTAGAATGGTCTTGATGCCTTTTGCCCTGCACTCTACTATTTTCTGATACTACCATTGCCTCTTCTGCTTCATTTTGCATCTCTGTGTGGTTGCATGAGTGTCCATGTGGGTGTGAATATCTGAGTAACGCATTTGGCAATATCTTTCTCTTAACTTTGCTTTGATACTTTTTATGTGTTTCTGTTGTTACAACCACATGATTGAAAATTATATATTTGGATAATATTTTTAATTCAATTAACTATATTTACTGTCATTAGAGATGCATTGATCGTACTTCCCTCATTCTGCTTTCTGTTCTTAACACATTTTTTATTTCCTATTTTCCTGCTGATTACAATGTAAATGTCATAAAATTTTTATTCTTCTAGTGTTTCAGAAATTATACACGTTAATTTTCTTCAACTACTAAGTTTCTGTAGTACCTAGCAAATATATATATAAACAAATATATCTAAACTTTGTTTTTAATTATTAGTAAAAAGGAAACAGCATATTTTATTCCTCTTTCCTCTTGTAAAACAGAAAATTTAGCATGCCTTCAGTTTTAGTTAAAATAATCTAGGATTTTTCACTTATCATATTAATACTGAATAATTTTGAAATTATACTTTAAATTATATTTGTAATAATTATTAAGCCAACGTTAGCTGATTTTTAAATTGTTAATCCTAATTTCCTATTCCTGAGTTTTTATTTTGATTAAAATTTTGTCAACTGATGCACATTTTCCATTACCAGGGCACTAAGGTTTCTGAGCACTTATACTTTTAAATATGTTTTTAGCTGCTCTCACATTTAGAAGGCAAATCGAATGCCTGGTATAAAACATTTTCACCTTCAGAAATATGTAGAGGTTGTTCCATAGTCTTAAGGCTATCAGTCTTTGAAGGTAAAAAGTCTATGTCTAAACTGATTTTTCTTTTTCTCCCTCCTCCTTCCCTTCCTCCTCCTCTTCCTCTTTATGACTAAATGTTTTATATTTAAAATAATACAATTTATATGATTTTCCTGATTGTGTGTGTATGAGTCATATATGTATGTCAATATCATATTCATAATCAGAGTTCTCTTTTTGGACTGTCTTCTACATTGCCAATTTCTTTTCTTTTTTTTCCCTGATTTATTTTTACATCTGTAATATAGTGATAGTTCTCTTTTCTCTGACTGTTGCAATTATAATATTACCTCTCATTCATTTCTATCACTTGTTCCTTTTCCTCTGTATTCACAGAGTGTTTCTCAATTTTTATTTTATAATTTAGTTTTCTGTGGTATCAATGCTGCTTTCTTAATGAATATTTTAAATGGGTGACTATATTTTTAGTTTCTTCACATCCCAATATCTCATTAAGCTCCATTTTTATTGATATCTCCCTCTCATTCAATTTCCTCTATACCTTTATTTTTTATTTTATTGTTATATTATTTT
>NW_007728827.1:40699-41419 GCF_000696425.1 Galeopterus variegatus
ATCTCCCTCTCATTCAATTTCCTCTATACCTTTATTTTTTATTTTATTGTTATATTATTTTGTATTTTGTTTTGTCTTATTTAATCGAATACATGGTTTCTTAATTTTATAAAGAATATATAGCTAATTTTTTATAACACTTACTTGGGTATATATAGCATATATGTTTCAGAGATAATATCTTCTTTTATGTCCTGATTGTTAAGCACTCATTTTATTTTTTGTAAAATATTTTCACGTCTACGTCGATATTTTTTTTTCCCAGTTACTCATCCTTTGGTTTCTCTCCACTGATTACTCATAAGTAATGTCTGCGTTGATTCTGGTTCCTCTCATTGTTAACCTGGTTGCTGTTAGAACATGTTTATCAGATTTTCAGCTACAGAAATAGCAAATGTGAAAAAACCTCTTCTAATTTCTAGTCACTAGCAGTCACTTTATTCCTCTAAATTCTGGACTTCATCTATCTTGCTTTTATCTGATTAACTGCTTTGAGATGAGTAACATATTCTAGGTAAGTCTAATATATACCTCTTTTGCCAGAAGTGGTCTATTTTTGCTTTCTCTTGGCACTTTCTAAATACCCATCTCCCATTTCCATGTGCAGCAAACCAAATGCATAGCCACCATAGACTCTGCACATTTTACATTAATGCAAATTTTAGTCTTAGAAAGCATGCAGAAGGGGGAAGGGTAAAGTGGTCTTGGCTGCTACCAAAG
>NW_007728827.1:42072-43953 GCF_000696425.1 Galeopterus variegatus
TTTTAGTCTTAGAAAGCATGCAGAAGGGGGAAGGGTAAAGTGGTCTTGGCTGCTACCAAAGGGTTTTGCAGTGCCCCTGAGCAACAGATATTCTTTTTAGGATAGTGGGGAGAATTGATCAGACCGTAGATCTCTCAGTCAGGCGGCAGCAAGGAAATGAGCCATCTCCCTACTGTTTTTCAAGCTGCAGATTTATTCTCCTTCAGATAATAAAGCAAGCGCCAGCCAGTGTGTGTGTGTGTATTTTTCCTTCTATTCCCACTTGATCTGCCTTGACTTACACATGGTGAAAATTTAGTTGACTGGATGGTTGTTGGTCTTTGTGGCTAATAATGTTATACTATGAATGAATTTTGTTTGTTTGTTTTTAATATTTGGTTAATATTTTATTTCTATTACCAGCCGATTGCCATTCTAAAAAAAAGTCAACTGAACTGATCTTTAAAACCTTGGTTTTTATTGTTGTTATTCTTATTCTACTATTATGAAATGGAACTAATTTACTAACCTCACAGTCTGTTGAACCAGCTTTTATTTTTGTAATTTATATGCATTTTCAGGTTGTTTTAAAGATTTATGAATTTGTCTTCCTGTCTGTTCTTTCATTCAACCTTTAAATGCTAATTTACTTAACTCTTATACTATGTTAATTTGCAAATGAATTCCTATTGTATTTCCTATGCAGTAAATCATGTGACATATGCCTTTTAAATATTTGTTTTAAATAATAAAAATAAAATGTGGCTATTTAAACAACATATATTAGCCATATTCTTTAAAAGGAATTCCCACTGGTACATATAATTGCATGTGTTGGTAAAATAAAAATGTTCCTAGAAGTATTAAAATTATTAATGTATTCACATTATTATTGGTTTTACCTATATTTGCCTTTTCGAAATCTTTAGATCTCTCTGTAAATTATATTCAAGTCATATTTATCATTCATTATATCAATAACTTTGTCAAAGTTTCAGTTGAGACTTAGATTTCTTGGGAATATATACTTGTACTAACAGTTTAAAGTACTCTTAATCAAGTATCTTGGCATAGTTTTGATATTTTGAATAATTCACCTATAAATGTAGAAATTTAGATTTTGTGTGCGTGTGTTAAAAATGTGTTTCCAATCACTGGAATAGTGATCTATAGCATGTGGCATGTGTACCTTCTCTCCCCTCTCCTGCATCCACGAAGACAGCAGTCATAGGGTATGATCTCTGTCATTTTCTTCAGCCACACAGTTCTTAAACCCTGTCTCAGGAAGCCACTACCATGTAATGAGATTTCATTTATGAGATACAACTATTTACCACTTTGGTATCAGATCCACATTGGAGTTCCTCAAAGAAGAAACTGCTATTGAATTATTTGTTTCTGCTACTTACTTCCATTCTCAGTTAAATATTTACAAAAATAAGGTAAACTTTTACATGCATGAAAAATTTTGCTAAGATATATTAGCATTTAACAACGAAGCTTAAGCTAGATGGAACTAAAGATGACACTATACATTCTTTTATGTTCAGTTAAAAAACAAAAAAATCAGGTTAAAAAAGGAGAAATAAATAAATATTTACACACTGGAGGATACAGTAGAATAGCAATTATAAAATGAGAGTCTGCTATTTGTCAGACACTAACAAATTATCATTATACAGTATTTATTAACTCTTATTAAAGGTAGTTATTAGTATCTCATTTTTATTAATTAAAAATTTGAGATTTAGGAATGTTAATTATTTACCCAAAGTCACGTGGCTGTTAATGAAGAATGAAGAGATGCTCCTGAGTCCATCTTCTTATTCCATTAACCCTTGTTCCCTCACACTAGATGGTGCTCAAGTTTTGCTTCAGTTTATTATATTGAACCTTGGGAAT
>NW_007728827.1:45758-46336 GCF_000696425.1 Galeopterus variegatus
TTAATCTCCAAATCCTCTTTAAAACAAGGCTCATTGGTTCAGCTACAAGATATATCGCCTGAGTTCAAGAACCATGGGTACAACTATTTATGCAGCATCATCACTTAGATTTTGTACAAATCCTCAAGCTCCATATTTCCAACAAATCATACTACCTATTCCTTTTTTAAGACATTAGCAAGTACATAAATAAATGTACAACTTAATGTACTATTATAAATTCAACAACCTTGTAACCACCCTGTATCAAGAGATAAGCCCTTTCTGCCATTCAGAAAGCCCATTCGTGACCACCTGTCACAATGCCCCAAGAGTAAACATTATTCTGATATCACTTTTGTACTTTTCTATATAGTTTCATCAATCAAGTGTGTATTCCTAAAGTGAATGGTTTTTTTTTGCCTACTTTTGGGGAAGTGAGGGGGTTGGAAGTTGGGAAGTAGGAATGTTTTTAAGTCTTTTTCAATTAATTTATTTCTTTTCCATTTCTTTTTATTTTCCTATAAACTTATTTGTTGAAGAAACCAGATTATTTTTTCTGTATAGATTTTCACCCTATTTAATTTAACATGTTCCTC